>NC_058404.1:161869563-162169563 GCF_002201575.2 Neomonachus schauinslandi | reverse complement strand
GATGTCTTTGAACCTTGGTGCCGAGTCCGGGAGAGCAGAGGGAAATCTTTTTTTTTTTTTTAATTTTTTATTGTTATGTTAATCACCATACATTACATCATTAGTTTTTGATGTAGTGTTCCATGATTCATTGTTTGTGCATAACACCCAGTGCTCCATGCAGAACGTGCCCTCTTTAATACCCATCACCAGGCTAACCCATCCTCCCACCCCTCTCCCCTCTAGAACCCTCAGTTTGTTTTTCAGAGTCCATCGTCTCTCATGGTTCATCTCCCCCTCCGATTCCCCCCCTTCATTCTTCCCCTCCTGCTATCTTTTTCTTTTTTTTTTCTTAACATATATTGCATTATTTGTTTCAGAGGTACAGATCTGTGATTCAACAGTCTTGCACAATTCACAGCGCTCACCATAGCGCATACCCTCCCCAATGTCTATCACCCAGCCACCCCATCCCTCCCACGCCCCCGCAACTCCAGCAACCCTCAGTTTGTTTCCTGAGATTAAGAATTCCTCATATCAGTGAGGTCATATGATACATGTCTTTCTCTGATTGGCTTATTTTGCTCAGCATAACACCCTCCAGTTCCATCCACATCGTTGCAAATGGCAAGATCTCATTCCTTTTGATGGCTGCATAATATTCCATTGTATATATATACCACATCTTCTTTATCCATTCATCTGTCGATGGACATCTTGGCTCTTTCCACAGTTTGGCTATTGTGGACATGGCTGCTATAAACATTGGGGTGCACGTACCCCTTCAGATCCCTACATTTGTATCTTTGGGGTAAATACCCAGTAGTGCAATTGCTGGATTGTATGGTAGCTCTATTTTCAACTTTTTGAGGGACCTCCATACTGTTTTCCAGAGTGGTTGCACCAGCTGAGCAGAGGGAAATCTTGCTTGTTGGGGGAGAGTCTCCCGCTGGGCAGGTGAAGCCTGGCATTGCAGCATGCATCTCAAATGCACTACGTGAAGCTGACAGTGACTGGGCAGACTGGGTGGGACTGAGGGCCTCAACAGACACATCTGTATACCCAACAGGAGAGCAGGCCCTAGTGGACAGGGTATGGGACAAGAGTGAAAATGCCCCTAGGTTATATGTGGGCACAAAAGAAGTGAGTTACCCTGAGAGTGACATTAGCATGGCAAGATAATATTTTAAAATATTAATGGATTTCATATGCTTGCATAAAATCACAGTTCTTTTGACCTACAACCCATCTCCTCTCAGCCAGCTGGGTGTTGAGTTTTCAAAGTTAGGCCGGAGGATACTCAGGGAGTTGAAAAAGGGAGAGGTAGACTTCTAGCTCCCAAGACCAGAGAAAGGTCCCTGGATCAGGGATATCCTGGGAAAGAGGGAGAGAACGCTTGGACACATTTGTAGGTTTGGAAGACAAAGGGCATGTGTGTTTCACCTCTTGAATGGAGCCCAAGAAAGCAGAAAATCCGGAACAGAAATGGCTGTGTCATGTGTCAGATGAGGTCACAGAGTGTTCCGTGGCCCAGCCTGCATGTGGCCCAGAGTGGCACGGCTATAGATGAAACCTCCAACAGGCTCTCAGAGTTCCTTGGGCCCTTGCTCAAGGACAGCAGAAAGCTTCCAAACAGCCACCTGCCAGGGCCTTGTGGGCTGATCGTGGAGCTGCAGTGGGATGAAGGATGTTGCCGGGATGCCTTCAGGGACAGAGACTACCTGCCCAACAGGCACCAGCTCCTCATCACCTTGGCCCCCAGAACTTAGACATGGCCCTGGGGAAGACTGGCTGGAATTGCCAGACAGTAAGTTTCTACCACCAGGAGATTGGGAGCACACTGTACAAATTAAAAGTTAGAGAAAGGGCGCCTGGGTGGCTCAGTTGGTTAAGCGACTGCCTTCAGCTCAGGTCATGATCCTGGAGTCTCTGGATCGAGTCCCGCATCAGGCTCCCTGCTCGGCGGGGAGCCTGCTTCTTCCTCTGACCCTCCCCCCTCTCATGTGCTCTCTCTCTCCCATTCTCTCCGTCTCAAATAAATAAATAAAATCTTTAAAAAAAAAAAAAAAAAAAAGTTAGAGAAAAAATTTTGCAGTTGCATTTATTATATACCTAAACGTTTACCCCAAGATTGGTGCCCACTACATTGGTAAAAATCAACCCAGAAGAGATGAGTCTAGTTTATGACTAACCCATTCTAGGAGGTGACTTCATTTCCTCCCTCCCTCCCTCCCTCCCTCTCTCCCTCCCTCTCTCCCTCCCTCTCTCCCTTCCTCCCTCCCTCCCTTTCTCCCTGACCCACCAGATAGCCAGGTACTTGGCTGAATACTAGCAATGCTTTTTTTTTTCTTTAAATCTCAAACACCTGTTTTCTCCTGTCAAGATTTGGTAATTACGCTAGGAGTGGGTGGGGAGGGGAGGGCCAGAGATGGAGACACTGACAACTAAATCTGAGGCATGTGCTGAGGGCTGGAATGGAAGTGCATACTAAGTGGTTTAGGAGCACCGAGGAGAGCTTGCTAGTCTGAGATGGGGATGTCTTTGCAACCTGACAGCTCCTAGCTATCCAACCAGTACCCGTAGGAAAACTAAATTGTGATCGGAGAGCTCTAATCGATTCAGTTGTCTAGAAAATTTGGGGGGATGGATTGTGGCAGAGACATCATCTGCATATGGAATATCCACCTCATTTTCCAGCCCCCTTGCTGTTAGGAGGGGCCACATGACTGGTTTTCGGCAATACTCTGTCCGAAGGGATACTCCAAGAGCTTATGTGACTCTCCAGCTCAGCCGTTCCCCTCCTCGGCATCATGTCCACCAAGGCCTCTTCCTCCAGGTGGGGTAGCTTCTAGATCTCTGAGCCTCCATCAGTCCGGGTCTTTGAGAAGGTGTGCGGAACAGAGATCCCACCAAGCCAGAGTGAGCATGTGACATGAGCAAGAAGTAAGTTCCCAGCTGAATTCACTCTCTGAACTTTTGGGGTTATTTTGTCCCCACAGCAAAACAGAATATCCTAACTTGGTGCTAATGATGATGGATGAGAGGGAGGAGCTCGGTCATTAAAATGCATCTTGACACTGTTCAGAAAACAAGGTGCTCTGCTCTCAGGAGACCGGTATTTCAAGAACCACCTCCTGAAGGAGCTGGTGGAGTGACAGGCAGCCGTGTGATAGCTGTACGTAGAGAGAGTACGTGGACATGGGTTCAGGGGCCAGGGTGGTAAAAAGAAGGTGGAGCTGGGGGCAGAAAACCGGAGGAAGGCAGGGAAGCCACATGTCTGCTTTCTCTGTCTCCTTGTCTGAGCAAAGGCCCAAAACTGCTCCCTACCCACCCCCCCACCCTCCTACCCCAGACGGTCCCCTGTGGGGCCCAGGTGCTAACACAGCAAGTCAGGGATCTCTCCAGGGGGCAAGCTAAAGTTAGGTGCTCTCCTGTCTGCAGCCCCCTTGAGTCCACTCCAAAGGAATGCCTAGCTTCAGACGTGGCGCCTTTGAAGGGGGACAACCCGGAGAGAGAAACAGCAAATAAGTAAAACAAGGCCAGTTTAATTTTACTCTGGAATGAAGTTTATCTTCTCCCCCTCCTCCCCAATAGGACACGTAGACTTGAAAGCATTTCCATCATTACTGCAACCGTTCATTTGAAACCAGCGTTTGAAGTGAGTGGTCCGCACATCTGGGCACCATCTCAGTGAACCAAGCATCAGGGAGCTGCCGGGCAGACGGCTCAAGGTGGTTTCCTTTGCTGACGTGTAACTCATGATGTGGTGTGGCTTTACAGTCTGTTAGTGATGAGGGGACACGTGTTGGAAACAGGTCCATTCGAAAAGTGATAATCCTTTCATTCCCGAGAATGTTGCTTATGTTCTCCCCGTTTTTTCCCAGAGAAGAGTGGAAATCTTCATGGGACCTAATTATTCCCTGGGAAAGTCATCAAATGGCAGGGAACCCATGAGACAGTGATAAGTGGCATCTTGAAATCTAGTAACAGTCTCTGTGTAGGAGCCATAGAAGAGCAGAAAAGTGTTTACAACTTCACAGGGTCCCCCAGGACTGGCAACGTACTCTGCTGGCTAGGCTGACTCTACAGGCCTGTTGGAAAAGGGGCACCACCACCAATCCGAGCAACAATGACCATGGCTACATCAGCTGCATGCTCGGAAAGCACCAGACCCTGAGCTCCTCCGGCCATCTCCTTCAACCCTCACAAGGAGCCCCGAGGGAGTTGTTATTACACGTGTCCCCTCTGGCAAATGAAAAGCTCTAAGAGCAGTCATTTCATAATCATAGTTTACAACCACAAAGTAGGAGACAATGTGCATCTAGGTTGCTTTGTTTTATACCCTATAGACCCGGTGTCAGTTTACAGACTGTGTCTTTAGTATTAGGGCGGCCAGACTAGAGTAGAGCACAGAGGAAGGAAGGAAGCCTCTAGAATGTCTACTACATAACGAAGTTCCTGACGGCGTTGGACACCAATCCCGCCAGGTATAAATACCTCCGATCTTTCTAAGAATAAACAGATAGAGGCTCACGGGGGGTGGATCGTCTCATCAAACTGACGCAGTCCCAAGCAGTAGACCGGGAGGGAGGAGGGGGTGTCTCACATGGCTTCAACAATACCAGGTGAGTTCTGGGGAGAGCCTCCCAGGGAATCATGGCCAATGCTTGTCTGGAGAGGAGAGTCATGTGTGTGACCCGGAGAGGTCCTTCCCACCATCAGGGCATCGGTTTCCTCCTCCGGGAGATGGGGACGTGAGGGGGTGAGTGAGGATGAATATGGAAAGGCTTTGTGAAGTCTCAGGAGCTGCATAGGTGAAGATATGAAACGGGGTGTGTGTGTGGGGGGGGCGGTAAAATACCAAAGAAAAACAAAATCTGCAAGTAGGTAATTACTAATGGACTTATATTAGCGTTTATGCAGAAAAAAGGACTTTAAGCCAACAACAATACCAGGATATCCGAAAACTGAAAAGGCTGGGCAGGAAAATTTGATGAATCATTACAGTAGCGGTCTATAGCAACACCAGACGAGCCCTGCTGCCTACTGACAGGTCAAATGTTCAGTCGCGTAGTGGTTAAGACCAATGACTGCCAGCCAGGCTGTCTGCATTCGAATCCCTGTTCTGCCACCTACTGGCTGTGTAACTGTGGGCAAGTCCCTTTACCTCTCTGTGCCTCTGCCTCCCAATCGTCGATGGGGATGCTCCAGGTACTCTGGATGCTCAAGGATTTTGAGCACGAACACATGAATGCACTGTCCAGTGGGAGCCGGTCTCATGTCCAGTCTTTGATCTTGACAGTTAACCAGCTTTCTGTCACGTCAGGCTACACTTCAGTGAAGGTACTCAGTGCAGGGGGCTCTGGTCCCGCTCCTCAGGAAACTTACAATTAGAACCTAAACTTGAAAGAATTCAGTTGAGGGGCGCCTGGGTGGCTCAGTCGGTTAAGCGACTGCCTTCGGCTCAGGTCATGATCCTGGAGTCCCGGGATCGAGTCCCGCATCGGGCTCCCTGCTCAGCGGGGAGTCTGCTTCTCCCTCTGACCCTCCTCCCTCTCGTGCTCTCTGTCTCTCATTCTCTCTCTCGCAAATAAATAAATAAAAAATCTAAAAAAAAAAAAAAAGAATTCAGTTGAACCATATGAAACTGCTGTTCTGCAGGCCAAATATGGGGGGAAATCAGCAGTTTCATCCATTTCAACCTAATACATATGGGCAAACAGAACCAAAGCTCAGAAAAGCAGCAAAAAAGAGGGGAAAAAAAAAAAAAAAGGAACAAGCAGTCCAGCAAAAATCATAAAGGGAAAGTCTGAAAAAATGTAAATAAAATAACCACGGCTTACACAGCTGCATCGGTATCAAAGAAACGCATAAATTAAATCCAGGATCTAATCATGTCCTTTAAGCACAAACATTAGCTCAAGGGGCCGGTGGGTTTGCAGATGTACATATCTGACTAAGAAGTGGGAAGAGGAGGGATTTTTTTTTAGGGCCATAAAAGAGACACGGAAGGGGATCTCTCCTCCCCTGAGGAGCCAGCTCCTATCTGCATGGTCACACACTCCTCTTTCATCTGCTGCTTTTCTTCCCAGCTCCTTTTGATCCACAAAAGAGAATCTCAACCCACCCTCTTCACCCACCCCTCCTGCTCCTGACGTCAAGCCTTCTCCCACACTGTACCCTCTTCTTGAGACTTCCTTGCTCCATCTGCCGGCTACTCTCCTCCCACCCTAGAGGTTCACCTTCCATCCCCTCTCTCCCACAAATGCAGCCCTGTTGAGGAGGAAGCAGTGAGGAGACACATGGCCAGGCTTTCCACAGTTGGCTGCCGGGGTTCAAGGATTTTCCCTTTGTACTTGTACTGGACAGGAGGGCTTAGGGTGGTGGGTTTCCACACAAGCAAGAGATCATGACAGCATCTTTGTCGTCCTACACCCCACTGGTCTTCTTTTGGCCAATTTTGCCGAGTCCATTCCCAGAAACAAAATATACGGTCATCATATAAGAAACCAGCTCCCGCAGTCTCCATGTGAAACAACTATTACTATTTTTGCTACTATTTTTGAATGATTACTATGTGATAGAACCTATGCCAAGCCCTTTAAGTCTTTTAGAACATTTACTCTTCACCATGGCCCTATAAAACAGATGCTATTATTATCCCCATTTTTCATATGTGGGAACTGAGCCACAGAAGAGTTAAGTGATTTGCTGAAGGGGCCATTGGTAGGTGACGGAGCTGGGAGCCCACCGAGGCAGTTGGACTCCAGAGCCCCTATTCTTAGCCTTCCTTGAAATACCATTTGAGAATCAGCCTTGTTTTGCCATAACCTTGCAGGATATTCATGAAAAGACTGGCAGCAGAATCTACCTCAAGATTTGGAACAGGAAACATAACATACTTACATACACAGAAGTAGAAAACCATATGCCTTTTCCATGATGGTACTTTGGGACAAAGGCAGTGGTCAACCATAATGATTTGGGGCTGAGAAAAATATTCCTTATCAAAATTGCCTGAAATAGGATGCCGTATTCAAGGAAAGGCAGCTATTTGGCTGTGGGAACACTTCCCAAGGATGGAAGATAAATGAGTAGATCAACCTAGTGCCCCACAACAGGTTGATGCCTGCTGCAATGGTCAGCCATGCTATGGGGACTGTAGATTTGTTGGTGAGGTGAAGGTTATGGGGGTCCCGATCTCCTTCCTGCGGGGTCTCTGAGATATCATATGAGGGACCTTGAAATAAACTTCTCCACGGCCAGAGCTCTAAGTCTGAAAGAAGCCCAAGACTACCTTTAGGAGCTCAAAGGACTATTATCTCTGGAAACAGTGGCTGTGTCTCCAACAGCATGTCAGAATCATCTGTCACGCCTAGAAGGAAAACCTCCTTCCCTTGTAGATTAGAAGAGGAAATGCTGCTGAGGAGCCAGAGGAGGGTGGAGTGATGTTATAACAGAGATCAAGGGCCCTATGGTAATTAGGACTCTCGGTCGCAAGTGAGAGAAATCCAATGTAGATACATTACGGCAAAGAGGGGAATTTATTGGCTCAAGTAACCAAGCCAAAGGAAGGTGGCCTGCCGGGTCCTGGGACAGTGAAACCAGGACCTGGAGCCCCATGCCTTTTCTGTCTCTTGTCTCTGATGATCAGCTTCATACCCCTGCACCCTGGCATCATCTATGAAACATGAGAATGTGGCCGCCAACAGATGTCATGAGCACATCTCCCCAGCTTCACGGCTAAGGAAGTAGGCTCGTCCTCTCGTTTCAGTGAGTGAGCTCCTAGACAAGATATCCAAATGGCTCGCTTCCACGGCCAACAAGGTGAAGTGTGCTAGACTGTCCTCCCTAATAGCAGTGTAGGAAGAGGAAGAGCAGTTCTTCATGAAGAATTCTCAGGAGGACTGGAGCGGGGCAATCACCGATGTCCACCAAGGGATCTTGCAGTCCTGGGACAGTGCGGAGAGTACTGCGGGGAGCTGCTCCAGGGCGCGCAGCCAGAGGGGCGGCCAAGGGAGATGGAGTTGCAGAAATCCTAGCAAAACTGGCTTGGAGAAGGGGCGCCTGCCTGGCTCAGTCAGTAGAGCATACGACTCTTGATCTCAGGGTCGTGAGTTTGAGCCCTGCGTTGGGGGTAGGATTTACTTAAAAGAAAAAAAAAAAAAAAGAGGGATGCCTGCGTGGCTCAGCCAGTTAAGCAGCTGCCTTCGGCTCAGGTCATGATCTCAGGGTCCTGGGATCAAGTCCCGCATGGGGCTCCTTGCTCAGCGGGGAGCCTGTGTCTCCCTCTCCCTCTGCTGCTCCCCCTGCTTGTGCTCTCTCTCTCTCTGACAAATATATAAATAAAATCTTTAAAAAATAAGTAAAAGTAAAAATAATTGGCTTGGAGGTCAGAATGAAACACTTCTTCCTAACTCAGATCCTCGATGTTCTGGGGAGCCCATACAGTCCAGGACACTTAAGTCAGATAAGGGAGAAGGGCAAGAGGGCCAGAGATACCCCACAATTCCAGAAGCCATTCTGGGATTCAAGGGCCAGTGTCACCCTTCCAGAGGAGCGGGATGCAACCATCATAGGGCAGGAGGGCGGGAGAATGTGCGGGACCCCATCCGGGCTCAGCACCTGACCGCCGCGCAGTGCGGAGCCCACCCCGGCCACGGCCAGCCTGGGCAGCGAGCCCCCTGGGTCCGCGGACATAAATAACACGGGCACACGGGATAAACATCAGGTGAACATGAAAGCTGCAACATCTGGAGAACTGTCACCATCTGCCACTCTGGGACGAACACGGGAAGGATCAGCAGGAGAGCAGCAGTATGGGGCCTGCGTTTAAAACGAACAGTGTGGGCAGCCGCTGCCGGCTCTCGGCTCTCGGCTGCTGAGCACAGCAGTGGTTCTTCCTGACCGGGCAGTTTATGGGCTCTCACAAATCCCGGCTGGCCCGTCCAAGGCCGAGGCCCCGGGCCAAGCGGCTCCAATGGCCCCCGCTGCCCGAGCACGTTTACGAGGCTTTGCTGCATCCCCTTCCACAGCCTCACAATGCGGGCGCAGCCCAGGGCCCACGAGCGGAGAAAAAGCGAGAAGGCCGCGGGTGGAGATCCCAGCAAAGGTATTCTCCTTGCGCCTGACTTCTTCGACTCAATCCTCGTTTGATTGTGTCCCCAGAGAGGAGCCTTCCCCGCGCAGCGCTGAGGGTTGGGCCAGGCGCCCCAGGAGGACCTGAACACCCAGGCCCGGTAAGAGATGCGTGCTCACATCAGACTGGGCTTAGACTGACTTGCTCGCTTGCGAATGTCAATCGAAGGTAACCAGCCCAAGCGGGACTCAGCACGGGCTGCTTTTTATGAATGGGCTGGTCTTTGCTATTTTTAAGAGAGTACCATTAAACCTGACAGATGGCCTCCTTGTGCTGTTGAACACTAAACGTGATTGTTAGGATCCCAATTGCCATCTCCAGGCTCTCCTCGAAACACAAGTTCTTTGTCCATGAGAAATAAAGTCAGACACAAAGGGGGGAAAAAGGCCCATTTTCTCCTATTGCATCAAAATTGATCCTTTGGACTAAAAAGGGCTATTTTTGCTCCCCAGGGTGGGGAAGCAAAGCAGTGACACCCCAAGTGACACTCAGTTAGCAAATACACCCATGCACGAACACTTCATCCCGGTCTTCATTACAAGGTTATGAACTTGGGCTTACATATTAAACTCTGATTACATATTCACTCTTACATATTAAAAGAGGCCCTTTTGTTAATATTATAAAGCAGGTCCTATGTGTTTGTTTCTTTCTGGTCAGGAAGGGAATTAACTGGGCTCTTATCCCAGCTGTGTCTCGAACCAGGTACTTTTCTCACTTCTTAATCGAGAAGGGAAGGGTGCTGGGCAAGATGTTTGCAGAGGTTCCTTTCAGAACTAACATTCTATAATGCAGTGACATTTTTTATGGGCTTCAGAAGTTCTCATTACTGACCTTTCATTGGTGTTTCACCCCCATCCCAACAACTGACTTTTGTCTGCTCACCATCTGATCCAAAATCTCTTTGTCTACGACGGACCACCTCCCTCACAGCCGCCACAGGACAAAGGAAAAGCTTGCAGGCGGGCGGCCTTAACTTGGAGACAGTTGAGTCCTATGTCAGTCACCCAGTGTCAGAACTGTGGGGCGGCACGGGGCTAGAGCTGAGAAGTGTCTCTGTGCGGCTCTGGAGATCCTCTCTTGTTGCCCAGGGACGCCTTGGCAGTCCATCCCAAATGGCCCTTGTAGCTTTGTGCAACCTCTACTGATAAATGCAGTCGAAGCAGGGAAATAATTTACCATAAATAATAACAACAAGCTGATCATCACACTTAAGCATTAACCTGAACTTACTATGGATTAGGCATTATGCCAAGTGCCTTATGTGTATTATCATATATAATCCTCCCAGTAACCCTTGGAAATAGACACTTCCTCCTTCTGCTTTCCTGAGTAAGGAACTGAGACTGCCCGAGGACAAGGCCGTAATGGCGTGTGATACCCAGTAGGTCACTTCACAACTACTGGCTGAAGTCTGCTCATGCCTAAAAGCAGGAGTTTGGCCTGGGTCAGTATTTCCCAAAGTGTGGTGTATGGTCCACTCTGGGCAATCACCTGGGGTGCCTGCTCAAATGCAGACTCCTGGTTCCACCCCAGATCTACAAAATCAGAATTCCTCGGGGGGGGGGGGGGGGGGGGGGGGGGGGGGGGGCTAAGGCCTGAGAACCTATCTGTTGAATAAGAACCCCAGGTAATTCTTAAGCATACGGAAGTCTGAGAACCCCAGGTATAGGATTCCAAAGTGTCTGTCAGCTCTATTACAATGGCCCATGCTTTCCCTTTGTTAGAGACTCTTCAAGAATGCAAGCTTTTCTCTTTCCCTGAGCCCAAAATTAACCCCCAGATATCCTGAACATCTTCTTTAGATCAGCTTTACACGACGCAAGATCTTGTTTCATATATGACATGGGCAAATTTTCCATTTTCTGAAATGTTTAAACCATACCAAACAAATTCCTCCCATTTAGAAGGAATGCAAGAACAAGATGACATGACCTTAGTTAATTAAGTTATTTTACAAATAGAAGTCATTAAACATATGGAACTAGTTACTGAGGAAAGGGTCACTGGATCACAGAACACTGACAGTAAATGAGAGAGAGGGGAGGAAGAGAGAGGGAGACAGAGAGACGTTGCTAAATTGAAACATACACACACTCAGATCATACCCACAGAAGAAAACAGGTAAAATTAGGCCGTAAGCAAAGAGTGTAAGAAGAAGTAGGCCTTATTTTACTGAGAACAAGGAGGTCTTGCCACGTTTGGCCATGGTCTTGACTTTTTCTCCTAATTTATGTCCTTATTTCCCCTAAAAACGCCTCTCTTACCCTTTTGTCCTCATTATTTCCTCTAATTTGCCTTTGGGTCTATTTATTTTTGTCCTTGCCTGCTGCAACTGAGGTCAGAGTGACGACATAGCCTGCATTCAACGCACCTTGTCGTTTCCTCATCTTACTGTGATGATGCAGCAAATCCCCTCAGCGGAGGTCTCAACCCTGGCTTCCAAGATGGCCAAATACCCACATCAACCATGTGGCCACCAGGCCCAGAGGCTGCCTGCCGAGACGTTTCCACGGAGATGCACATCTGCTTTTCCCATGCACCTCAGCCCACCTTCTCACACACACACACACACACACACACACACACACACACACACATACACGCTAATATTAGCCAAAGTCACCAACACAACAGAAATCTATTATGCATCAATTGTGCAAAGCACAGTCCTAAGTGCAATGAAGAAACTATGATGTAAAGATGCATGAGATGTGGTCTCAGCCTTCCAGGACCTTAGCACCTTATAGAGATTCAGAATGCTCCAGAAAGCAAGTATGGAAGGAGTTCAGGAGTCATAGTATGGAGGCTGGTTACAAAGTGGTAGAAGTGGCACCTGGGCTGGGCTGTGGAGGAGAAGCTGTGCAGAGTGCGCAGGACATTTTGGGTAGTAGGAAGGACTGCAATCTCTATTCCTACTTTTTTGGATAATAGCACCCTGATTTTCTTTAAATTTACCCTTAGCTCTTGTGATTCAGGTGGGACTGAACTTGAACTTGCTAATCAAAGCACCCTAGGCACCTGGCCACTCTGAGGGTTCAGAATGGGTACATGATCCAGGGCAGTCCAGCGAGACTTGATCTGGAGACTTTTGCAGGAACTACGGGTAAAGAGAAGCTCTCCTTTTCCTGTGGTTGTTTGCTCAGAGGACATAATCCTGGAGCTACTGGCGGTCATTTTACTACTACCTGAAGGGGGTGACCTGGGAGTGAAACCAACATGGAGGAAAGCAGAACCAAGATAGAGACAGGCTCCTGGGGACAAAGATTGAGGAAACCAGCTCTATCTCTGGACTATTTACATAAGGTAAGCTGATTTTGTTTTTGTTTTTTAAAGCAGTTACGGTCGATTAGCTGTCATTAGTAACTTGGAGGCAGAAGTGTGTAAGGGTATCCGTGGAAAAGTGGGAAAACCAGCCTCACCGGTTGATGTTGGTGAAAGGCCAGCTGGAAGGGTGAATTGCAGGCAGACTTGTTAGGAGATGGGAAGGAGGCATGAACACAAAGCTAAGGCATAAGAACTTGATATCCTACAGGCAAGACAAGCCACTGAGGACCTCTGAGAAAGGGAAGGCTGAGAAAAGGGGGAATGTGACGGATCACGCATGAGAGAGGTGGCAGAACAAGATGGATTCTCTGGTTTCTTCCAACCTTGAGATTGTGTGTGGATGGTAGTAGCTGGGGATAGTCTGCGGCATGGCTCAGAGGGGGTGGGACTGGAACCAGGGATGTGCCCAAGGCAGTTAGTTATTGACAGGCTGGAGGGGATACTGCAGCAGTGCTGGTGGGAATGAGGGAAGGAGGTCTGGAATGACACTGTAGAAGGACTAGTCGCTTTGGTGACTAGTGGTGGATGGTAAAGAAAAGAGAAGGCAGATTGAGTGTCTGTACCTTTGAGTTGGGAGGATGGTGGTTCCACTGATGGAAAAGAGGGGTGGAGCTGGTTTAAAAGGGGGGATGAATTCTCCCCCTGAGACTTAAAGGGGTAGCATTCAAAGGGGTGGGACTAGAACTCAAAGAGGGCCATGCTACTCCCTTAAACTCTCTGTAGGGGTTGGATAAGGTAGCCTCCAAAGTCATGGGCAATTTTACAGCTCCCTGATTCCAGGAGGGAGGTCAGGGCTGCAAGTGCGGATGTGGCAGTGAGGGTAACGAACAGGTCTTAGTGCCCTCAGAGGGTCCCTAGCCTAAGCTCTGACCCAAAGCAGGAATCTCCTTTGCAGAAATTCTGACAGATGGCCATTCACCTTGAACACTTTTTACTCCTGGCGCCTTACAAACTCTTAAGGCCATCAGCTTTGTTGCCAGGTGGCTTTAACATTAAATGATTCCTTTTAGTGAGCTGAAAAGGACTTCCCTGTAGTATTTCTGCCTGAGGGTGACACAGCTCAGAAGAACACACTGGGCTGGTGAGTAGCATGGCTGAGGTCATTTTCCTTGGCTAGACTCCCAAAAAGTGGCCATCCTACTGCCTATGTCTCCTTTTTTAAGTAATATGTTTAAACGACATCTGTGTTAGGACTGATGAAAACAGTTTAGGGCAACCAGCATGACCATGAGACAGAGTAAGAAAGGAGTCAAAAGTTGTATATTCTTGCCTCCTCTTCCCTCTCCTTTCATCAGTGGTGGGAGACTTGCCCCTTCCCCAGGCTGGCTTCCCAGTCTCTGAAATGGAGCCTAATCCCTTTTACCCAGAACGGACTATCCAGTATTTTACTATCACCGTCATTGTGAACCTTACTTTTCCAAAGTAATTATCTGCTCCGATGACACAGCTGCTGAAGTACCGAGCTTAGAGGAGATCCCCAAAGGCGACAGAATAAAAAGCAGGGCCCAGGCCTCAAAATCACATAAAAGTGACTTGTTTATACACAAGCTCATTGATTTCCTTCTTCCTCCTTCTCCAGCACCGCCTGAGCATGCACGCGTGCGCGCGCACCCACCCACCCACCCACACACACACGCCTTTGTTTAAATCAAGAAGTTACTAAACAAACACGACGGGTCTGACCAGGTTTAAATCTCTGAAAGTACTCCATTGGCTGCTGAAGCATTTTAGTTACCCTCCCTCAAATAGAACAAATGTATTTTCCTCACTTTGCAACTTATTATCAGAAATGCCGTGGTCACTAATCAAGAAAAAGAAAACTACAAGTGAGATTACTACTGAGATCATATGAGTTCATCTGCTTTCTGGATTGAAAAAAGAAAAGATTTCTCTCCATCATCACTATTTTTGCTATTGTCGTTTTCTTCTGATGCAACATCAGGTCAGAGTACAGCAGGAAGATTTGGGGTCACTCACCCTACTGCTTTAAAGATATTTATATACACTTAATTCTTTTGCATTAAGAATTTGCTATAAGGGGGGGGCACCTGGGTGGTTAAGTGACTGCCTTTGGCTCAGGTCATGATCCTGGGGTCCCGGGATCAAGCCCCACATCGGGCTCCCTGCTTCTTGGGGAGCCTGCTTCTCCCTCTGACCCTCGCCCCTCTCGTGCTCTCTCTCATTCTCTTTCTCTCTCAAATAAATAAATAAATAAATAATCTTAAAAAAAAAAAAAAAGAATTTGCTATAAGGTCCTTGAGCTGCCTTCTCCTCCTCATTTCTAGGAGCCAGGTTCTAAAAGGCACTCGATCTCTCCGAGAGTACCCATGATCTTAACTTGACATTTCATTTTTGTGATTCCATTCCCTGCCCCCCGCCAATGTTCCTTATCCTAAATTGAACTACTGCAGATGCAAGCATCTAAGGTACAGTTACAGACTCCACTGTGTTCAAAAGTCTGTCCATCCAATGAACTCAAATCCTCTCTCTTCTGGCCATGACTATCTATTTGGTTTTCTTAGGAAGAGGGGAAAGGGGCTTCTCTGAGACAGGTGTCTCTTCTGTCAACCCAGTGAGCAGCTGTCTGTTTCTCTCTCAGGCTTAGTTCCTCCCTCCACCAGATATGCTATTGATAAGAGCAGAGGTGGTGGTCAGGAGAAAATGTTGCTTTCTGATTTCGGTAAGTTGGACAAGAGAAGAAGCAATAACTATGAACTGTAAAGTTCCATGTTGTGTAGTTATCTGGTTGGTTTAGTCTAATACATGGAAATCAAAAGCAGCATAAGAAAAATTAGACATGGGAGTGAAGGATTAGTCATACCTTTGTTTTTCCCAAATTACATTATTCTCTTGTCATTAATTGGGAGAAAGAATAATACAAAGATTTTACTGAATTATTTCCATTGAAAAGCTCAACGATGGGTTAATTAAAACTAACACATCTTTCCCTAAAGCAAACCACTGAGCAATGTTCTGGGCACCAAATTTAGAAATGGAAAGCTTCCAAGCTGTTGGGTTCCAAGACTTTTCAGTTAATTAGTACAGAGAAATTATTTTTATCTATGCATCATGTAAAGATTCAAAAACTAGGTCAGGAATTTTTTTTGCCTTTTGTTATTTAAGCTCAGGACTGGTCGAGGGCACAAGAAGTTAGTAGAAGGATGAAGATATACATACCATCAGGTTGGATTTGATCAGCATTAAGTCATTAGGAGTGACTACTAATTCCTTTAGCCAAGAGGTCCCACATTTCCAAAATATTAAAGAAAGACATTTTACTATACTAAAAGGAGCCTTACACTTTCCTAAAACCAAAGCCTTTTCCAGTGGTCCCTGAAACACCGTGCTTATCTCCATCCATGTTCCCAGGCATATTCTAGAAGAGTTGCAACTGAGTGGCTTGAGTTTTCATGTCATCCAATGAATCGTTCAGGCTAAATAATACTAGTTTGCGATGTGAAGACAAGGTACTCAAGTACTACATATTTCAAAGAGAACGTTGATCTTGGAAGATTTGGGGGTCACAGAAAAATGGGCTCAGAGTCAGAAGGGGTCCTTGAGTCTTTTAATCGCAACTCCCATCCAATGTAGAGTCATTCCCCTTATCCAGAGAGGATCTGTTCCACAGGGGATGTTGAAACCATAAATAGTGTCAAACCCTACATGTACTACGTTTTTTTCCTATATATACATACCTGTGATAAAGCTTAATTTATAATTTGGCAGAGTAAGAGATTACAACAAAAAACTAATAATAGAACAATTATAACAACATACTGTAAAAAAGTTGTGTGAATGTGGTCTCTCTCTCTCTCTCTCTCAAAATATCTTATTGTATGGCACTCACCCTTCTTCCTCTTGTGATGATGGGAGGTGATGAAATGCCTATATGATGAGATGAAGTGAGGTGAATAATGTAGGCACCGTGATACAGTGTCAGGCTATTACTGACCTTCTGACCTTCTGATACATCAGAAGGAGGATCATCTGCTTCTGGACCGCAGTTCCCTGCGGGTGACTGGAACTATGGAAGGTGAAACTGCAGATAAGAGGGGACTACTGTGGTTGGTCGGCCAGCCTTCACTTCCGTGCTTCTAATGATGGGCCAGCACGAAATAGGATGGTCTAAGATAGGCATTTTAAATAAAATAACACAACGCCATGTGCACTTAGTCTCTAATTTAGAAAACTGTATCAGTTTGGATTCCATCCCACAATGAGAAAAGCCTCACAGAAGCTGTTAATACTTACAAAGATGACATTAATGACATGATTCTTGACCTCAAAGGCAGAATATATGGTGATAAATAGATGCATTTAAAAAAAATCTCACATAGTAACCAAAGTTGCACAAAGATACACACACACACACACACACACACACACACCATGGATTAATGCCATTTATTCCAAGTTGCAACTATTCAAAAAGCACTTAGTGACCCCCTCCTACATGCCATAACCATCATGAATGGTGGAAGCCAAGCTGGAGAATACTAGGTTTCGTGCTAATTTGTCCACACAATTTTTGCACCCTGCTGCATGTCTTCCCTTTTCTGGGTGCCACATTCAATGTATCCCAGTAAATGGCATGGACTATTAAAGGTCAAAAATACGAGGGGTCTAATGTTGACATTTTCACAGCATATTACTGACTTCGAAAGATTTCCTCACTTATAGCATAGACATTATTTCCTGATCTGGCTCAGCCTCGGGCCCTTGGGTCCTTCTGGCAGTCCTGGCTCAGGGCTCATTTTCTTCCTGCTGCTGACTGCATGTTCCCTTTATTCTGTCCCCATCACACCAGGCCCCCATCATTTCCCCGTCATTCTGCCCACACCGCAGTATGGGTAAACATGCCAAATACAGAACTTCCTGGGTGCTAAAAATGTGTTGAATTTGGGTCTGATTCATAAAGACTTTTTAGGAACTTCTAGAGACAAGAATTTAAGACAGTAAATCTTATTTTTTAAATGACATTTAATTCCTATGACCAACACTTGACAGTTCAGTCCTGACATGCTTACATACTTAAGTTTATTTAGACCCATCTGACCATCTGGACTCTGGGCCAATGCCTCATGCCCTGCTCTACACCATTCTGTGTATTCCTAATTGTCCACTTGTTGTTTTGCTTTACGGAAATGTCCAAGAATGCAGGTTTAGTGACCTTCCTTATTTGGAATTTGAAACCTGCTCAACTGATTAGATGTGTCTTCATATGGCTTTTGCCTGCATATGTGCAAAGGGGGATCGGTGTGAGTAAAGTCCATTTGATGACCTGAATCCCTTCCCAGTCATTATCATGGTCATCTGGCCAGTAGACACTGTGAGCAATCTTCCCGAGGTACTTTTCCTCCTTACCACAGTACCTTCAAAACCACACTTAGAGTCTGTTTTTAGACTCATAGTGATCATTCCAGTAATCTCAGTTATCTCTTACTCCAGCCAAAGCAGCTCTTTATCTGGTTCTTCCCATCTTTTATAGCTATTTTGTTGAAAACAAACTTATTTTTATAGAACAGTTTTAGATTTACCAAAAAATTATGAAGATAGTACAGAGATTTCTCATATACCCCTGAACCCACTTTCCCCTAGTACTGACATCTTATGTTAGTATGTTAGAGTTGCTGCTGTTCATGAACCAAAATGGATACATTATCATTACTAAAGTCCACATTTTATGCAGACTTCCTTAGTTTTATTATTATTTTTTAAAGATTTTATTTATTTATTTGAGAGAGAGAGAATGAGAGAGAGAGAACACCTGAGAGGGGATAGGGTCAGAGGACGAAGCAGACTCCCTGCCGAGCAGGAAGCCCAATGTGGGACTCCATCCAGGGACTCCAGGATCATGACCTGAGCCGAAGGCAGTCGCTTAACCAGCTGAGCCACCCAGGCGCCCAGGCTTCCTTAGTTTTAAAAAAATTGAGGTAAAATATACAGAATGTATAATTTACCATCTTCACCATTTTTAAAATGCACAGTTGAGTGGCATTAAGTACATTCCGTTCACATTGTTGTGGAACTATCCCCTCCTTCCATCTCCAGAACTCTTTCCATCTTGCACAACTGAAACTCTGGGCTCATTAAACAATAGCTCTCCATTTTCCCCTCCTGCTCCCCCTAGACAATCACCATTCTACTTTCCGTCTCTAGGAATTTGACTGTGCTAGATACGTCAGATATGTGCAATCATCCTGGATTTGTACTTTTGTGACTGGTTCACTTCACTTCAAGGCTCATCTATGTTGCCCATTATCTCCATCTTCAACCGACTTCAAAAGGATGTTTCTGCACATTCTACATCTTTCTACCACGGCTTATCTACCTCTGGATTCTCACGTGTGGAGTTGGCCCTCCTTTATGAGGACTTGCCTCTATTTCTGGGACTTTGTCCTAAATACGATTTAGCATTTGGGGCCCAAGAACCCCTGCGAGAACTAACATTTTTTATGTATTTTATGTATTTATTTATTTATTTGAGAGAGCGAGAGCCATCACAGAGGGAGAGGAAGAGGGAGAAGCAGACTCCCTGCTGAGCTGGGAGCCCAATGCGGGGCTCGATCCCAGGACCGTGAGATCATGACCTGAGCTGAAGTCACTTAACTGACTGAGCCACCCAGGCGCCCTGAGAACTTAACATTTTTAAAGCACTTACTATGCTTCAGCTCTTATTCTAAGCAATATACACAATATATACAATATAATATGTATACTATTACATATGTAAACATACATATACAATACATATAATAATAAGATACACATACTCTTTTGTCGAATCTTCACAATATCCCCACGAGGTAGGTATTATTACTAATCCCATTCTACAGATTAGGAAACAAGCATAGGGAGGTTAAGTAACTTGCCAAAGGAATGACAGCTCCAGAATTAGAAGCTAGGTAGCCCCAAACATTCCTCTACTGTCTCTTACTTCCTGCCAATCCTGGCTTACCTTCCACCAGGGCAGTGGTCCGGTTCTCTGGACCCCTACTAGGCCCACAGATGGATACATGTCCTCATCAAACTACAGCTGCTGCTCACTTGTCTTGGGCTCTTTCTCGGTTGCCCGGTGTGCCAGTTTGGGCCTGGTGGTACCACTGTTTTCCTGAGCTTGGTCTGGGCCTCTGAGGCCCTCTGTCCCCCAGCCCTGTGGACCACCCTCGCTCCAGGCCATTCTGTCCCTTCCCCCTTCCCTGTCTGACTCCCAGGGGTGTTGAGTTGCTTCCAGTTCCGACAGAACCTCAGCCAGGTCCTCTCAGTCACTAATTTTTTAATTAAAACGTTAAGTATTCAACTACAGGGCAGGTGGCTCTAGTGTCCCACTGACATTTTACTTCATAATCTGAAAGACTGGCACTACACAGTAATTCAATTCAAAAGCCACAGTGGTCCTATGACCCGGATTCACAGACGACACTATCACTGGGGATTGGCACCACCTTCAAGGGGCAGCACAAGCTTCCCTGTGCCCTCTTTTCACATCTCAAGTCATCTCTGTTCTCGTTTGGACATGACTATCGTGTGCCCAGCACTGTGCCAGGGCTGAGGGCACAGCTTGCGGTCATTCCGCTGCTCGGGCAGAACCAGTGCTGGACATTGTAAATGCTAGGCCCAAGAGGCATGGGTGGGGAGAGGCACAGAGCCCGAGGCGGCAGCGGCGGGGAGACAAGGTACTTAGGACAACAACCTGGGTGTAAGTGGGAACAAATCAGAACATGCAGGCACGTTTGCGTGTATGGCTGAGCTAAGCCCTGTGAGTGTCTGATCTTCCAGTTTGCGGCCTCAGGGCAAACAGGTGATCAGATGGGTGTGTGAGCGTGTGCATGTGTGTGTGTTCAGTATTTGGCTGGCTTGGAAGATAGATACTGTTATAAATGCTTTACCACAAAGGAGGAAGGCTGCGCAGACGTGTTAAGATCCCAGCAGCAGGAAAGTGGGGATGATGGGACCTCTGATTTATATTTCTCTTGCTGCAAAACATGACCCGAAAGTAGTGGGGAGGAAGCTGCTGGTGTGGGGGTCGGTAGCCTGCTACATGTGTGTCTGGGTGCCCGTGCGTGTGTGGGGATGTGTGTGCACACGTACAAGGGATCTCATGCAGGGGCAGCCACGTGTTACTTGGGGATGGTGCCCTAGGACACATTCAGATACGTATTCTAAAAGCATATAGATTCATTGCTTCTGGCCTAAATATTTAACAGTAGAAAAGTGGCTTAGTAAATGATCATGGTAGAATATAATACAGTTATGGAGTTCATGAGGGCTGTTCTCCAACATTCCATTTCCTGTCCTTCCAGGCACATAGCCTATGTATCAGCCCATCCTCCCTGAGCTGCGCTGGCTATGGGACTTCTTTGGCTGGCAGGAAGGAGCTGAGGCAATGGGTACTACTTCCATGTAGAGCCTTAGGGTCTGTCTGTAATCTGCTGCTTCTCCCTCCCCTGTCTCAGCGATGGTGGAAGTGTGTGTGTGTTCATCCTGCCCGTGGGCGCCTGAGTGGCTGTGACAAGCAGAGCCCTCTGCTGACCTGAGTTAGAGATACAGAGTGAGATGTGACTCTGAGTCATGTTAAGCCCCTGAATTTCAGGGACTGTGTTACTGGAGTTATTCTACTACCGTGAGCTGCAAGGACATCACGAAAACAGATTGATAATCTGAGCCTGGAACGGAAAACAACATGCAAAAATGAAAATCATTGTTCATTTTTCTAAAAGGGACCGTTTTCTTCAATACGGTTTCTTTTTTTATTTCACTTATAAAAAGGATAGAAAGCTCAAGAAATATGAAAGAAACAATTGCTTGTTTCTAAGATTCTGTTCTCATACAAATTTGAACTTATAGCAGAAGACTTTGTGAAAGAAAGCACTGGGTATCAATTTCAGTTCTTCTGCTGAAAGGTGCTATTGTATTGAAATTAAGTAACACTTACCCAGCAGCTTCAATAAAGGGAATTTGTTAGGGGAGGCATTTCCCTTGTCTTCCAAAGTCAGGTAGAAAATTACTTCCTCCTTTTAAGTCATAGGAAATTGTTGCTTCCTTACCCCCAGCCTTCTCTTGAATCAGAAATATTGTCTCCAAACCCAGGTCTCCCTCCCCGGGCTTAACCTCCTCCTGAAAGGTGGAAAAGTCTGGCGGAGGGTAAGGGGGCTGCCACACACGAGAAATAAAAGCTTGATGAACTGGAGAGGAAGTGGGCCCCTGGCCCTGAAGGAACTCACCTTCCTAGGGGCCCAAACGCCTAAGACGTGCGACAATCTGCCACTTGACGGAAGCAGGGATTTGAATGCCATGCACCAGGGGCAGGTATGGGAGCTCCACTCACAGTGAGGGAGCCCAGCCAAGTACTCTGGACCTATAGCTCATCCCAGCTTTATTCTTTGTTCATGTTGGGAGAGATAACAGACTGGAGATTTTGGTGTTGACTGTGGGGACAGGCAGCCTGGATCTGTTTCCTTGTTCTACTACTTCCTAGCTGGGGAAACTTGGGTGAGTTATTCAACCTCTCTGTGCTTTAGTTTTCTCATCTGAGAAATGGAAAAATCCTCGCATCTACCTTGCAAGTTGTTGGAGGATTCAGTTATGTATGTAAAGCTCTGAGCATGGAGCCACACACACAGTGAGCACTGAGTCCGTGTTTATTATCGTCCTGCTGTTGTTACTCTGCCTGCAGTCGCTGGAACTCCCTTGAGGGGGCAACTCTGACTTGGGACGACGGCCCCACAGGAGTTAACTCCTTGTACTGCTGCTGGAAGTGGAGAGAAGCGCAAGTTGTATGCATCTGACAATTCTTAGAAGAAATTCAAATATTTCTGTACAATATTTATAGCATCATTAAGGTTTTGAAGAGGTCCCTTCCACTTGATTGCACTTTATGGGAGAAATTATATGCTATTATAGCATCGTTTATGAACCTGAACACTGGCTAAGGGCTTTGGATTAGTTCCTAAGAATATTAAGAGTCTACCATATTCCACCCTAAGGTAGAGAGGCATTCATACTCCTTTCCCCTCTGAAGGCTAAGAGGAAGTGAGAACTTTGTGGGATGAGTGCCAATCTAGTATCATCAGGGGATAACAGTAGCAGGGGGTGCCAGGGGGGTCTACTGAGCTCAAGGGGCCAGACCACAGGCCAGAAGAGGGATGCAGGCATCTGGCAAGGAAGGATTAAAAAAGAGAGCATCAGGTTTCCTTCTAGATTATTCCATGCAGTTAAAGATGGAGAGATCTGAAGCAGACACTTAGTTCAGGAATAAAGAAGGTATGAATGGCTAGTTTCTGAACATATAATAAAGAGGAATTTGATCGGGAACAATTAGACTGACACAGCCTTGCTCACGATTCAGGTTTGTGAGTAAGGCACACTGAGGCCAAGGCTATCCCGTTAGTGAATTCTGACAGCCTATGAAGGAGAAACAGACTGCCTATTGCAGAGGAGAAAAAGCCCCTGCAAGGGTTTTGGTGTGTGGTTGGTCAGAAGCCTGGAGTCATGTATGAGATGGAACAGGGTTTGATTTCAAAGTCAGATTCAGGGTGATTTCTTATTTCTTCACTTGTTTATTTCCTGTCTGTGCCCAATAGAGTTAAGATGCACAGAACAGAGCTCCACACCAGACCGTGGATTCTGCTCACTACTGTCTGTCTAGTCCTTAGGTCGGTGCTTGGCACATAGAAAGTACTAGTGGGGACCTGTAGAGAGGACCTGAAGGCATGAGAGGAGCACCATGGAGGGGGCTGCAGGGTCAAGCACTCGGTCCTCGTACCTGAGGAGGAACTGAACCGCGAGCCTCACGGCCAACAGGACCCACACTGTGGTCAGCTCCAGAAGCCATCAAGGATCAGGCCAGGGCAACACGGTGCCAGGGAGTGTACTCATGGGCCACTGGATGCCTAGCCTGGCGTGTTCCCAACTCTCAGGCCTATCAGCATTTCCAACAAACACTCCACTCAGTGTCTGGGAGTCAGGCTATTTGAGCCCAGCCTCCTCAAGTGTGCCCTGGAAGTAACGTCTTCCGTGGTTGTTGTGACGCTTAAACAAAATCATGTATATAACGTACGAAGCATGGCATTTATATATGACTAGGACTCAACAAACGGTAGCTATTATTATTATTATTGTAAAAGTATCAAATTGTACAGATGGTTTATTTCTTTAAAGTTTGTTTTTAAATTTTTTGCCCTAATTATTGGATGTTTATTACGAGTAATTGTTTTGAAAAATACAAGGGAATATTTTGCTTTAATACAAACAAAAGGAAGGAGCAGTGGATAAAGGGTAAGCAGTGTGACATCAGTCTCAGTTCAAATGTGTGCTCTCCAGAGGGGACCTCGGAAGGATCAAGGCGTCGACAGCACTCTGGTTCTGGCCCCGCTAGGAGTGAAGAAGCTACACATAAAATGTGGCATATCTGAGAGGTATTGCACTTGGGTCAAGCTGGGGCTAAAATAAAATCTCCTCTAAAAATGCGTTTCAGCTAAATGCGAGCTATTAAACTAACTCTGTTTTTCTTTGAAAGTAGTTAATAGGTAAACTAGGAAAGATATTTTGGGACCCAATAGGGGCACAGGAAAGCCCCCTACAGCCCCCTCCCCCCCGGGAGCCAGAGCCTCCCCCAGCCTGCAGGTGTGAATATTAGACCTGGCACAGGCTTGCGGCGGGGGTGGGGGTGGGGTGGGGGGGGGGGGGGGGGTGGGGGGTGGTGGCGGGAAGCCGGTGACACAACCAGTGCTCTTTTCTGTCTCTCTCATTTTCAGGATGTCCTGAGGTTGTCTTTACAAAAGGATACACAGACAGATTTTTCTTCTGTGTCATTAAAACTCCACACTCCCACACCCTGTAATGAGGTACATTTAAACATACATTAGCAAAATGAAGAACTTTCCCACAACTACTGGGAGGCTTCTGCTGTATGTACCTCATTTCACCGAAAAGGTGCCTTCGGTGATTGAAATCATAAATTCTGAAATAGCACGGACAGTCTTGCTAGACAGAAGACTGCTACAACAGCAAATCACAACAAGATCCTGCTGTGTGTCCCGGCCTCCCTGGGATATGTTATTGAGCACACAGTCAATGCCAGTTATTTATACTCCTAAGAGGGAGAGACACACATAATAGGAAAAGATGGCTAGTCTACAATCAGGATTATTTTGCCTTTGGAAAGAAGTTGGAGACAGATTCAGAAACAGGCACTGATCTGAGTTGATCCCCACAGCCCACAGCCAGAAGCCTGGCATTGATGAAGACCGCGCCCACTTCCTGACTGTCCCTACCTGCTCCATCACCGGTCACTACGAACCTCCCCCCGCCCACCTGCTTTCCCCGCTCCCCCGCACGGCAGCTTTCATCATCTCTGGATTACTTCCTGTCTTGTTCTTCTCAGAGCCTGTTGCCAGGCCCAGGTCCGAGGGGCACATTTATATTGACTGCAAAGGGAATGGCAGGTGTCCCCTGGAGCTGGGGATATGGCACCTGCCCCCCCCCATTAGACACATTTCACATGCAAATATGTTTACGTTGTTCCACTTCTTAATCCGATCTTAACAATGGATTACGATGATGCGGTTGAAGATGATCATGACAGCAGGTGCGCACCACATGCTAGGCACAGTGCTCACTAAGCCTTTTACATTTCTTCACTTGGTTAGTTCTCGCAACAACCCAATTATCCCCATTTTACAGATGATGAAGCGGAGTTCAAGGGGTTGAGGGATTTGCCCAGGGTCACACAGTTTTGTCTCCTTTTCTTGACATAGTGGCGCCCAGCAGGGCTGAAGAGATGGCCCCCGTCTCAGCTACAAAGTATTACGTGAGTTATTTCAGGTGGAGGGGCATTTTGTGAGGTCTCCATACGCTACCTAATACGGTTATTATTAGTAGTATGTCAGGGTGCAGTTCAAACTTTATGGAGAGCATGTGGGTCATACCAGCCTCTTTGCAACATGGTGCCTGCCTCTCTTTCCAGAGTCATCTCTGACCACAGACCCTGTTGAGCCCTGGCTGTTCCCCCAAAGGACATTGCTGCTGCAGTCCCCTTGGCTGCCTCCTGATTCCCTTTCCTGGAACGCTGTTTTCTTCTTTGACAGGGACATACTATTGGTCCATCACACTTTGCCTGATCCCTCTATATGGAGAAGAGCACTCTGTTGCCCCAGAGACTACAGTCTTTCCTCTATTCTTTCACCAGACCCCTGACATGATCTGTTTGCATCTGGGTCTGCCCGCTGCACCGTGAGGCCTCTGAGGGCTGGGCCCTGGATCTCCTTATTGCAGCCTGGAGCTTGGCAAGTGCCTGGCATCTAACAGAAAGCCAACAAAGCTTGCAGAACTGGATTGAGCTGGAGTGGGGTTGGCTCAGTTTATAGGAAATTTGAATTCTGGTTTGGGTGCCCAACAATAGGAAACTGGAAACCTGACAATACTGTCCTGCTGATGAGAATAGTATAAACCTTGAGAACCTTGAAAATGGGCTTTTAATAAAGGATGATGAGAATGCCAATTTAGATATGTACCCACATGTAACTGGTGCATTCAGAACAGAACCTAACCTAGTAAAAGAGCAGTGCATTTACTTTCTAAGGATTAAGTCTCCTATCCTGCTGTAATTTAAGCTTTAAGGCTTCTCACATGGTATAAACATCCCTCTATTAATTGAAAACATTGCTGGTTAACATATACATCTCAATTTCAAAGCGTTTTATATTCTGTACTATATGTGGAAAATATTTTCCAATGGGCATGTGGCTAACTTCTCATATTATTTCAGGATCAGTGCTCGGTAGAATTTCTTAAAAGATAAATTCAAGAGAACTTTCGTCTTTTCAAAGGAAACAGGAAGGTCACTGTTGGACAAAGACCAAGCTGCCTCTTTTATGGAGGAGAAAAACCAGGGTCACACAGTTTTGTCTCCTTTTCTCGCCAGGCCTAGAAGGTTAGTTGACTTCCCCAAATCACAGCACCTTCAGTCAAAGGCAACATCAGGTGGGAAGGGCCTGAGTCAGAGATCTTGGAGTGGGTGTGGTGTGAGGCCGGGGCGGTCAGGGCGTGGTAGGCCATCATAAAGGGTTTGGATTGCATTCCAAGTTCAGTGGGCAGCAGCTGAAGGGTTTCACGCAGGGAAATGCTAGGATCAGACCCATGTTTTCTGCTGGAAGGAGGAAGAGCAGGTGGAGGCTTTTGCTGTGGTGCAAGTATGAGGTGACAGGACCCGCGTGAAGGGGTGCCAGTGGAGTTGGAAAGACGGGAATGGGGGTGAAGTAGATTTTAGGATCGGAATCAAGAGGACTTGTTGTGGAAGGTAAGGAAGAAGGAAGATCAAGGGTGACCATTATGCTCCTGGATTGGGTGGATGGGGTCCTATTTAGGAGATGGGCACCGGGAATTCAGTTTTGGACGTGTAGTGAAGTCAGGTTTGAAATGGAAACAGTGTAACAGATGTGAGTTGCTCGGTGTCTTTATCATGGGCATTTTCACTGCCACACCAGTGGGGTTACTAAGGCCAAGGAGAAGTGAGATTTGTATTGTAAGTTATGATGTAGTTTGTACACAGGCTCGTTGACAACGTAGTGGGTGACAGACACATTTATTGGTAAATTGATGCAAGTGTCGTGAATGTGCAGTATAAACTGGCATTCACAGAAACGACATTGACTTTGGTGATTCTCCTAGATGACTAGTCTGAGACCCGCTCTAGGTTACAGTTATTAATGATGATCTGAAGCTTGTATAGAACATGTTACTGAATTCTTCAACTCTTCCAAAGTTAAAGAGCTTTAACTTGTAATAAACGCTTATCAGTACAGATATCGGCATTCCTGTCTGATAGCTTCTTGTTTGGATGTTTGTTATCTGTTCTCTGAAAACGGATACATTTACAACATGTCTTTCGCTGCCAGTTGAAACTGAACATCATTTTAAGAGAACATGCCTTTAGTTTGTTTTCCATTATCTTGATTTTTGGCCAGCTCTGTGCTCTGACACTCCTCTACTGCTCTCTACTGTTCAGAATTATTCAGCAGCCAGCTCACTGCATGCATAGCCATCCCCGGGGGCAGAAGTAGCAGCCTCTCTTCTCTATCTATACTTCATCCCAGTTTATTTTAGGGAGACTTATATGACAGAAATAGTCAAAATAATGATCCACATAGGGCAACAAATGTTTTTTTTGGACAATTCATTTTCAAGGATTTCCATTGGGCACTATTTATGATCATTATTCCCTGTTCTCTCCTAAAGAAGGCATTCTTATTGAGTTCCAGCATGAACTCCTTGATCCCCTGCTTTATTATAAAGACTTTTGAGAATGTTACGGTTCAACCTATACAAGGTATTGTTTCAATGCCTTTAACATAAGTCCTGGATGCTTGCCAGACAAGAGTCTACAAAAGTTCACAAGAAACCAAAGGGCATGATAACTCTGCCTCACCACTTAAGGGCATCACATCCCATAAAACTAAATTCAAATGTTCAATATATGCACTTGTTATTTTCAATGCCTATAGAATTAGTTTCAAAGGTAGATACAACTAAAATCACAGTACAGCAGAGATTTGCAATAAGTAATATTCATGATCCTTCTTTTGGGTTACATACCCTAAATGGGAGAAAAGCCATATTTTAAAGCAGCAAAAATAATTTTAAAATCATGGTTGTATGTGTGTGTGCACAAATGCTCAAAAGAGATGTACTCAGTTTACCAGAGACTTATCTCAAATACCAAGATCTATATTAAACTGCTTGAATGACCTACATTTTCTGAATAATTGCTATTTTTTCTTTCTCTACAGAATAAAATGCCTTCTAGAGGGTCTGTTCTCAGTTCTAGAAACCGAGGGTTCCTTTCAGTAATTTGTCAATTGTAATTTATAGAACTAACCTGTTTAACACTTGGAAACCCATCTACATTGTGAAAGTGGTGACCTCTGCTGGGAAAATTCAAGAGGAACTGGAGTCCCAAACCCTCTCCTTTTCTCTGGTTTGGTTCCATTGCTTGGAACGTGGGAAAAAAACAACATTCCTATTTGCTTTCAGAGTGAATGTGGAATGCTAGCCTGCTACTAAATAGGCACTCGTTAAGACTGATATTCCATCTGATCTCATCTATCCTGGAGAATTTAGGCTCCTTTGTTGGCTATCTGCTTTCCTAAGAGAAAGTCTCTCCCCAGATATGGACACCACCTAGCTCTGAGACTGCATAAATGGGGTCATTAGTTTACCACTGCTTTCAAAGCGGCTGGAGGGCCTTGAGGTGCATGAAGGAGGGGAACCACAGACCCTTCGAAAGCATGTCTTAGGTCTACTCATTGTTGCCTCGCCAGGGCCCCAAACAGGAAGCCAGTGAAATACATTGTAAATATGACCCTGGTTGGTCAAGTACATCAAAGGCACTTTTGTAAAACGTTTCCTTTGGGAGAGGGAGAGGCTGTGTAGGATATATTCATATTGACACAAAAGGAAGGAACGTGTATAAAATTAACATCACTGACACAGCCAGTTGAAGGATTTGAGGGTTGGCCTGTCTCTAAGAGCACCTTTTTGTGCTGCTTTATAAAATGATGACCTCAACAGTGTGCCTCAAAGCTACTGTTGTCAAGGGAACCCTGCAGACACTGCTAGGAGGGTCCCAACCGCTTTCCATTCTTTATCAGGGAAACAAAAGAGCCACAAGGTGATTGTCACCGGGATCCAATGCTTTCCAGTGGGACTAGCCTCACAAAAGAGCTTGCAAAGGTTTAAGTTGCTCTGAAATCAGGGTCCTTTGGGAGCACATGTGAACTAAAAGTGACCATCATTTGATAGATGAATGGGAAATTGCTTACAATTACTGAACAGGTCTACGTAGTTCTTGTTGTTGAATCATCAGTGACAAACCCTTAGGTCAGCAGAGGCTTAACGTGGTCTAGCATCTGCTATAGAGGGAGAGAGGCACAGAGAACCATGTACAATGTGTAACCTTGGGTTCCAAGGATTGACTTTCGAGTCCTCTTTTCCTCATGCGCTGTCTTGGATTTTCCAAAATCGCTTTAATGAAATGCAGCTGGATTTTGTACTCTTCCCAACCATGCAGAAGATGGGAAAAATGATTTTGTTTACTTGCCTACATCATTTATAAGCTGAAGTGTGAATGAACTAGCAAAACCTTCTGAAACTTATTAAGGTGAATTCTGTCGCCAGAAACACATTTTATAGCTTTTTAAAAAAGCTATGGGGAATTTTCAGCAGGACATGGTATTTAAAAACACAACTCACTCAGTTAATTGGGAGCCATACAGCTAAGCCTCAGACAATTTAAGTTTTAAAATTTCTCTTGGGGTTTTAAGGGTATTGATCAAAACATGCTTATTTAATACTGTTCGACTGTGTGACTGCCCCCTTGCATTAGGGGTAATCCTTGCCCTGCTCCTACCCAGCTCTGGAGAGCTGGACATAATATTCAGCATATGTCTGTGAAAACACAGAAACATATCCAGCATTCCTCCGAGTATGGTTTTAGGACCCTCTACTGCAGCAAAGTTGTTTTAGTTATTTCCAATAAATATTTATTTCATTTGGCATGATCCTCAGCTCCATATTAATTAAGCCTTATGCTTCATCCGAAATACGAAAATAGAAGACTTTCAAGTTACTGAGGATCCCAAATGCATTTCTAATGAAATGCTAATATGGTCTTGGTGACTTTGGGGATTTTGGTGTTGATAAATTTGAGGGTGTTATGGAGTGGCCTCTTATGCCTTATAGAAGCATTTTACTAAACCGTGGCAGTTTTATTCTATTAAGAAATCACACCCCCAGAGGTGTCTGAAAAACTTCCTTTAGAAGATTTCAAAATGCCAGATGCAAGTAGTTTTGCACTAAAACAATAATTCAGGAACACAAACATCAAGTGAGTTTTGATTTTTTTTTTTAGAAGACTTTATGATTTTAGAAGACCCAAATATCTGATTAAAATTCTAGGTCAGAGTTAGTTAGCAGGTTAATGTCGAGTTAGGTTTTAAAGAATTTCTCCAAATATGCAACAGATGACACTCTGCAATTCCAGCTATGTTCACCCATTCTAGAACAGAGCCCTAAACACACTCGGGAATTTCCAATCAGATCCGAAAGACACCAGAGAGAGCGGGCTGGGGCTGGGGTTTTTTAAAAAATGCCAAAACAACTGCCAAGAAATAATTTCTCCTTAGACACTGCGGGGGCAGAAGTGGTGTATGATTCCTCTCAACGTTCTGCTTCTGTTCTTGCCCCTGCCTGGCATCAGGGGAGGAGCACAGGGAGGCTAGCTTGTTCTGGCTGCCTCCTTGGATCGGGTAGGTGTCTGAGGCTGGAGGCTGAACCCAATCTCTTCCCTCCAGAGTTGACCCTCTTCGCATCCTGGAGGACATACCACCGTTTCCTGTCCTTCTCCTTTCCCTGGGCAGTCTAGAGGGGGGAAAATTACAAAGTTTTCTTGAAGTTGCTGATCACATGTAAGGTTTTTTAAACTTCTCGTACCTTCCGCTTTGTGTATCAAGGGAAAGATCGATGATTAGAATCTAATTTTGCCATTTGGTGGCTAGTAATTTGATGGCTCAAGTCCAAGCATGACTCCGAGTTTGTGATATGAGTTAAGGAGTATTCTCTCAGCAACTGTTGTGTGCTGGGTACTGCAGGGAATGCAAAAATAAGTAAGTCACCATTCCTCATTGCAAGAAGCTTAGGATCTGGTTGTGGGATTAGAGATGTACCTAATCTAAGTTTTACAATTTCTAAACTACAAGGTGGAATTCAGTATTAGTGATGAGAGGTTAAGAAAAGTCTGAACCAGATGAAATTGTCAACATCTGAACATCCAAAAAATCTATAACATCACAATTTCAGATGGCTCAACCTAGTACTTGGTGAGAATTTAGGGCCTGATACATAATACTTTATAACCTGGATGCAAACTCACAATACTTTGAAATGATTTTAAAATGAATGAGTGCATCACTCCCTTTCTCCCTTCACTATATTATGACTTGTCTTCCTAAAATACAGATCAGCTAACTCAGGTTCAACGGCCATCCCTTTCTTCACAAACGTTCTCCTCTTCAAGACAACCCTTTTCTAGATCTTGCTCTCCTTTTTCCTGAGATCCCCAGAGCACAGGTTTCTATAGGATTTCCCTTTGTTTTTATTTATTTTGTTATTGAAGTACAGTTGACACACAACTTGACGTTGGTTTCAGGCGTGATAGTGACTCACCGTGAGGCCATGCTCACGACAGGAGTAGCTACCGCCGGTCACCACACAACGCTATTACATTGCCGTGGACTATAGTCCCTGGGCTGTTCTACAGGATTTCTCTTTAAAGAGAACTCATGGGGCGGTGAGCCATCCCATCTGAGAAGGGGGAACCTATCACAATGGGGACCGGCAATCTGCCATCAGAGCCTCCTGTAAACTGGAATAAGTCATAAGTTCTTCACCGAACTAACTCCAAGCAGTAGTATTTCTGCTCAGATTTCCTTACCTCCATCTTTTCAGTTACCTGAATTATCCCTCATGGTTTTTACATGGCGAACTGAGGAGGTGAGGGCTCACAACTACCTGTTCTTATCAAAATAAAAACTAAGCACCACAATGCAATTAATTCCCTCTCATCAAACCGGCCAACCGGAATAGCTAGAACGGCATTTCCGCACACAGAGAAAAGTGCAGACGAGAGTCGCTCATGATGCGGGTGTCTCAGAAGACCCCACCAAAGTGCATAGAAGAGAACAAGCAGGTTGAGACATCTGCCATGACCAGAGAGGGTCATGCTGGCTTTCTACAGTGTCAGGACAGTGAGGACTTTCCTCCCCCTCGCTTCTCTCCTGTCACTCTGAACTCTAACTTTGCAGGGGATGGAAACTGGGGTTTATCAGCTCTGGGAGGGGGAGGAGAAGAGGGGGAGGTGAGAGAGGAGGGGGATGAGGAGGAGGAGGAGAAACCTCACGGGAGGGAGGAGAGAGGCAGCCAGTCACATATCCCTTCTCCAGCTGCGGCAGGCAGAAGCTTTGGAGCTTAACATGACTTCAAGCTTGAAGTTGTGACTATTACATGGGGTTGGACATACCAGTTACTCAATTAAGACTGTATTTCCTAAGGGTGACCAGAAAAGTTATGAACTTGCCCAAATATTCATTTAGGGATAAGGGAATTGAATAAAGGAACACTTTTGAGACACAAAAGTTGCCTTATAGGTTCCTTTATGATTGGACTTGATGAGCCATGTTTATCCAACATACTAGTTCCAAACATACCATAGGAGGCCTGTGTGTCCTGGGGCTCTAGAAAGGATCTAAGTTCCGACCATCAAGTCCAGGAGGGTATGGCTGCTGCTAATTCTCAGGTTTTTTAACATCAAAAAACCAGGCTTCTATCTGTGTAACACTTATTCTATAGTTTTGTTTCCACTTATCTCATTACCTCAATCTTAAAGTGCATATTAAAATATCTTCTGATGGATGCCAAGCCTCCTTTTTAATAGCAGTTCATGAAGTCGGTGGCTGAATTTACTCCATTTCTGTACTTATTTCCATTTAGGCACATCGACCTAGAGACAAAGGAATACATTTCCCTTCACCATATAATAAATTGACACCAGCATGCTCTTTTCATGTGATCATTTTTTCTCTTCCTTGATTTAATGTTGCCACCCTACTCCCCCTCCTTTTTTGCTAATGCAATGATACCTTGTCTTGACTCTAAAGGTGTATATTACTATCTTCTGTTGCATGAAAATAATAGCTAAAATTTGTTGACCATCTACTTCTTCTAAATGCTTTATATATTTTATCTCTAGCAGTTACAATAATCCTGATGAAAAAGTAGCAGTAGTTCCATTTTGCAGAAGGAGGAAATGGAACCTTGGCGAGGCCAGCTTATAAAGTTCACACATCAGGGAGCCTGGACTCTCATCCTGAGCATGTCTAATCCCTCAGCCCATTTGCTTCTGAAGGATGAACAGAGGGGGCAGGCCTTGTAAGAATGGACCAGCAAACTGGTTCTGCAAATGACTTATGGATTATTTGGTGAGTCCTTTAATCTTTTTTGGTGAAATAAAAACCACACTACATCCATCTATTTATCTTAAAGGATTATGATATGAGACAGATATGCCATTATTGATCAAGCATACTAAGCATAGATGATGTCTTAGTAACACAGTACGACTTTCGTTTTGTCTTCATCCATACTATAATGTCCTTTATAGTATTATCAGATCATATTATTATTTCTGTATTTGAAATGCTATAACTTAGAAGTTCAACTTACAATTAAGACACTCTGGAAGTTTCCCTAGTGTGTCCCTTTCAAATATAATGCAAAAAAAAAAAAAAAAAGGTATGGGAGGGGATCAAACCACCATGGAATGTTTATGGTAGTGACTTCAGAGGAGCTTGGTAATTTCTATCAGGCAAAACTTTTGCTCCTTTGTTTACATACAATAGACATAATCTAATGTATGTTTTCCATTTCTGCACTGAATTATCTTCCTCCTGAGTTTCTTTTTCCCTTTCTTTTATTCCACCTTCTTCCCAACCTGCCTGATGTATTTTGTTTTTTCGAACTTCAGCCTTTTCTGTCAGTTGACAATGACCTCTCCTTCCCTGTGTGCTTCCTTCCCCTCACCCCCGGGTGCTCCCGTCCTGCCCTCTCTGCTTGCGTGTTTCCGGCCCAGCTGTTCGTCTCCCTTTATGTTCTCCTGCTCTGCCTCTCCTCCGCTGCCCTCGCTGTTAACATTCTGGCATTACCTCCTGCTCCTCCTTCACGCCTCCTTCAACGTCTCCTCATTATTGCCGCATTTATAAATAGCCTCCAAGTAATCTATCATCTATCCCAGCACTCGCAGATAATCTCTTGACACAGCTCACAGATAGTAGTTAGCAGGAGCCGGAAAATTTACCATGCTCATTTATTATCCCCTTGGAGGGAGTGCTGAGGCAGGAGTCAAAACTGAGAGAAACATCCTACCTGATTCAGCAGCTCCTGAAGAAGGAACTGGCAACAGTTCATCAGAAAGCAGTCTTCTTATGTCTAAGGATGACCACAAATATGTTTCTAAAGAGACAAAGCTGCTGCAAACATACAGGAGGCGCTGAGTGCTGGGGATCCCCTTGTTTTACCATGACAATGAACTTGGTCTTGTGCACCTACAAGGCGCCGGCCTAGTTTTAACTACTTCAAGTGAATTGTTTAACTCAGGGCTCTTCAAGGAGGTTGTGCGGTTTGTGCCTTATGGGGTCCAGCAGAGGGGTGAGCTGAGGCTGTTTGTCAAACCACAGGGAGAGACTCTCAGATGCCATTTTTCAGATGGAGAAAAATGAGGCTCAGTGGAGTGAAGCAACTTGCCCAAGTGGAGGAACCATGTAAATTTGACAAATGTAGAACCTATCCCCTGTAGATGATTCCCTTCCTAAACTTTATACAAACTAAGGGCAGGCACTGTGTCCACCTTGCTCACCCTTGTAGCTGCTAGTTTTAGAATGAATGAAAAAATCAAGGGTATAAGTCATGAAACACCCAAAGGATTCGTTTTTCCAACAAAGGAGACATACAGTGATCTTGAGGGAAAAGCCCACTGTTTTAACTCTTAAGCATTACGTCCTCCTTCCGTTCAATCAGAACAGGGCTGGGGGGGGCGGGGCGTGGAGAGCGTGGGAGAACCTGGACACACCCATGTGACCACAGGGCAGAGGTGGCTACAGGTAAGCCTTGCAAGACAGGCCCCTGGTGTGCAGAATCAGGACATCGTACTGATGAGGGGCAGAGAGTGGGCTGGAGGAAGGAGGGGGGTTCAGTTAGGGGTCCTGGAGGGCATCTGGGCCGACTGAGTAGATCTGGCCTGCAGGAAACTTGTTTACTGGCAATACTGGGGGTTCAGGAGGTCGGCGGTTGATGTCCAGTGTGTACGGGGAAACCTAAGTTAGCAACAATGGCAACCATGCATTAATACTTACGTGTCAGGCTCTGTGTGTTGTAGGTGTTCTCTCATTTCACCCTCATTAAAACCTCTGCAGTGGCTACTATGATCCCTCCCATTTCAAAGTATGGAAATTGAGGCTAGATAAGCTGTCAAGGTTGTAAGGATAGCAAAAGACAGACTCTGGATTCATTCCCAGATCTGTTGATTTCCAAATCCACATTCTTGCCCTTCTACCTTAGGAGGAGAGACTGGGGTTCAAGGGGAGACCCTCGGGGATCAGGGCTCAAGGGAGAGCCCCTACCACCAAGACAACTAGGGAGAGGATGGAAGTTTCCAGATCCTGGGGGATGAGGAAAATCACATGAGTTTTTGAGGAAGGACTCAGCTTTGGTGAACAACACTGACACAGAGATAGAATTTCGGCTAAGGTCGGGCAAAAGGAGCAGATCACTGGAGGCAGACTAAGAGCCTGCTTACCACCACCCCACAGCTGAACAGAACCAGCCTCAAGGTGACCTGGCATTGCTGCCTCCACCCAGCTGCCCTGTGAGGGAGGCACCTGTAATTCTCTCTGGTTCCAGGACCTGGGGTGGTGGTGTAGCTATGGAAATGGGAGCCTTGTGCAGGCAGGAAATCGGGCTGGCATTCAAATGTTGAGTTCAGATCGTTCTGGCTGCCAGTATGTGACCCGAAGCTATCTTAAATCCTTTTGGAATGAGGTAGGGTACAAACTTAAAAAAACATACATGTCTGTCCAGTGGATACATTTCCCCAAGCAGCCTTAAAAAGTATGTGTGTATTGTTCTTATGTATTTTTTTTCTTTAATCAGATCTTTTATTTACATGTTGCAACTAAATCATCAAAATACTTTCAATGGCTCAGTAGGATGCATGTCTAAAAGCAGCTCTATGTTTTGGCCTTAAGTGTGTTTATAGGCTCCATGTAATTTTTTACATATGCTGTTTCTCTCCTCAAAATGACTGCTTCAAAAATACTGACGGAACAAGGACAGTGGCAAAGGGCTAGGATCCATGGGTTGTGTGGTGAAAACAAAATGCAATGCCCTTTCATGAAGACAGGTACTTTTTTTTTTTCTTGACACTGAAATTATTCATAGACTGCTTTGTACTTGACAGAAAAAGAGCTGTACGCTCAGAAAAAGCACTGGGGACAGAAGGAAGTCTGGGAGAGAAGTGGGGTTGTCAAAAAGAGGACGAGTGGCCCAAACTGTGGGTCTGCTGGCAGTGCCCTGGTGAGGAAGCTGGGGGTACCGATGCGCCTTGCCTGGTCCCCCATCCGTCTCCCTGTCCTGAGGCTGGCCGGACTCGAGACAACTGGGTTTGGAGCGGGCAGCCCTGGAGGCTACTCCTGGGGAGGGGGGCTCCCTCAGGCAGGTGACAGCCCTGAATGGAGCCGGAGGGCTGTGGATCACCACAGGATGTACCGGAAAGCCCAGGGATTCTGGACACATTTTGGATGGACTGTGACCAAAGTCAGAGGATCCCTCCTTTTTCTTCACATTGCCTTGCCACTTTACTTTTCTGCAAAGCCCTAGCATTTCACCACCATCTTACACTGCCTCAGGCCACCCTGAAATGATGGAGGGGAGGTGGAAAGAGCCAGCGGACTCAGAGCCAGGGAACTGGGTTCTACTTCTGGTTCTGCTAGTACTGACCTTGGATGAGGTGATTAAAGTGTCTGGCAACAGAGTCCTTATCTGTCAGAGGTGGAGGATGGGCTGCAAGGCCCAGTGTTCAGTGAGGAACTTCAAGGTGATGTGGCCCATTGGACAGAGGGACCTATCTTGAGAGCCGAGTAAGCACGGATCAGCCCAGTGCTCCCCCGGAGCCTCGGGTGGTGGGGCCTGCACTCTGTCTCCAGGCTCTCCCCCTCCCTCCACTCCACTCTCCACACACACACACACACACACACACACACACACGCCCCCGCCCCCAGTGGAGTTGGTCTGCCTGTGAGACTCTACAGAGCCACCTAAATTGACATCCTTTCTGCCCTCACTGTTGACAATGCAAAGGAATTCACCTCATTAACACTAGTAAAGAATGGGAGGATCTGCATAATATCAGAAAGCCTATTTATCATTGTCATCAACATTTAAAAAAACCTTTACAAGTATCTATTGTGTTAATGACCCTACCAACATCTGTTGCTGGAGAAGGAGTTAACTTACCCCTAAATAATATCTATTGTAAGAGAGGAAGCAAACCGATGTCACATAGAGTGACTACTGTGTTTCCTGTGTCTCCCTTCTAGGTGCTTCTTAAAAGCAAGAAGCAAGATCGAGTCACTGCTGTTTGAGAAGCCACTTGTTTAGTTAGCATCATGCCTGATCTCAGTAAAATGGGAAGAGAAATAAAGGTCATGGATAATCCCCAAACCTTTCATCGCCTTCAGCCTTTCTCAACAAACCTTTGTTGAAAGCTGTCCCGTACTGCCTTCTTTGAGGGACGGCCATCTCTCTTGACTCCATCTCTGAGGGAAGGGGCAAAGAGAGTGAGCCAGAGGGGAAAAGGGACAAACTGGAAGCCTGGGGTGGAAAGGGTAGACAAAGGACTCCCACTGCTGCCCCGTCTCCCCCTACACACCACCTGAGGTGCTAATGAGACACCTGGCCCCTAGGGTCCCGCCGACATTCCTTAGGATCCCCTGTCTCCTGGAGCTGGAGCAAAAAAGTCTTGGGGCCCTGATGCACGGACGGTCACAGAACGATGAGAAAAGACTCCCCTGAGCGGCACCAGAGCCTCCTTCCCGTTTCCTGTTCGGCCCATACCGGAAACACATTGGAGCCATTTTCCCTTTTGAAAACGCTGTTTTATGTTTCGGCTTTCAAGATGTCCTAGTTTCTGCATCACAGCATCTTCACATACCAACTCAATGTGTTTTATGTTCATCTGGAGTGAGCTCTCCTCCCTCCCCCTTCTAAGGACTAGAAGGGAAGATGCTGGCTTAGGGGATCAGCAGCTACAGGCCTGGATGGGGTTTGGGGAGAACAAAATGAAATTCTGGCTAATTTGACCCATCTCAGCTCAGAAAACCAGAACCTGATGAATTATTTATGATTCTCCTGACCCCACAGAAATGCAGATCATGGTTCTTGCCAAGAACAAATTAGGCCTGTCCGCATCTGCTACTCTTCCCAATCAAGCAAGGGCCTCCTGTGAGGAAGGAGAAAGGTCAACGGCCAGGACAAAGGATCAGTCCAAGAGAAGGGTAGATAAGGCTGCATTCCAGAGCTTCTACTGGAACAGCTACTCTTTGGGAGCACAAGCAAATCTCTTTTCAAAACCCAGAACAAGCCGGGGTTGCATTTGCGTGTCTAAACCATCACAATAGCAGTGCCACTGGGGACCTTTCAAAGGTTTACCTTTTATCTTGCTTCAGGGGCATGCATAACTTCAGGCCCAGTACTGACTAGGTTTGGCTCCAGGGACCGTGACCTTCTTTCCCCAAACCAAGGACCTCTCTATGCTGCAGCACTGGAGACATTTAGGGCTGTATCCCTCTGAGCCTGCTCTGGGACTTTTCCCTTGTGCCCTTGCCTGTGTATAGCAGGTTGTTATTGTTGGCTCCAAAGGAGCTTTGGGAGAGAGTTCCAGGCTCCCCTCCTCCCACCCAACCCTGAGACAGGGGCCCTCGGGAGTGGGACCAAGGAATAAAAGAACTTTGGGAAAACACGGGTGGGCCCTGGTGGTAGGGGCACTTGGAACTTTCCATGGTAAAAAATAAAAAGACAAAAAGCCTTTTGTGGTATGTTCTCTGGTCTTTCCCAGGAGCAGGCGTGGAGACAAGCCTCCTGCTTCTGTGGGGCCCACTTTGGAGCAGCACCAGGAGGAGGAGGAGGTCTGGAGTGGACCACGTAGGCAAGCGCCCGATAGCCTTCAGAGAAACGCTCTCTGACATCACTTTCTCATTTTCCTCTTGGCCTTGGGATTGGTGAAATGTAGAAAAGGCTAAGCCCAGGGTGAGAAAAGACACCCCTTCAATTTCCTGGGAAATAGGCCTTCTGCAGAAAGAGACCCAGAGATTCCTGTATGGTGTAACAGGGTCACCAGTGTAGATGGTCAGATAAGAAACTGCAGCCAGAGTCCAACTATTTCAGGAGGAGATGCCTTTGCCTAGAGGATCTTCTATGCCTGGATCCCTGGCACCTCTTAGATTCTGAGATCTGGGATGCTGATAAATTCTCTTTTCAAAAAGAGACATAACTAAAAGTCAAGACGATATCTTGATCTGACTGTTAATCGAGAGGAGCAATAAATGGGGCACCTAGGTGGCTCAGTCGGTTGAGGGTCCGACTCTTGATTTCGGCTCAGGTCATGATTTCAGGGTTGTGGGATGGAGCCTACTTGAGATTCTCTCTCTCTTCCTCTCCCTCTCTGCCAACTGGCCCTCTCTCTCTCTAAAATAAATAAAATCTTAAAAAAAGGTGTAGCAATAAATAATGTTAGTTTTCCTAAATTCTTCCTTATTAGATGATGTAATCCTTTTAAACACTCAGTAAAATATTGGTATAAATCCAAGGGACTTTTGAGTTGATGAAACTTAATTTCTTCATTTTAGGGACAAATCAATTTAGGATGCAGAGAGATTATCCAGCCAGGTCACATTGTTAGTTAGTAGTGAAGCTGGGCCTAGTATACAAAGAAAGCTATGGTTATTAGCAAGGGCTGGGATCCTCAGAGAGCACTTAACACCGAAGAGGTAAAGTCTTAGCAATCATTCATCAGATACTGAGTCAGGGCCTCCTGTGTGCCAGGCCCTGCTGGGCTGCAGTGTGGAGTCAGACAGACATGGCCTCTGCCCTCGCAGGAGACAGAAAACCAGAACATTACAAAATGTTACCAAACAATGGGAAAATGGCAGCAAGGCTAGCTGTATTTCAAGAAAGAATCAATTTATCAGCAGGGTGTCCCTCTGAGCACTTTACATCGTGAGAAAGTTGTAGTTACTAGGCTTAAGTCACACTTAGCTCTAGGAGGCTCTCTGTGATGAAATTAAATCCTTCTCATTTGTTCTCAAATGCATATTCCCACATTCATGAACATCAAAGGGAATATTCATTTCAAAAGAGCTAGCTCAGCTTTCCTAGGGTCTACCACTCCATCTTCGGCCAAGGAAATAACTGTAGATGGGAGCCACCTTTCTGCATAGTCAGGAACCCCTTTCTGGCTGGATCCCACAGAAAGATGACAGATGCTCCATCATCACCGACATGAGCGAGGAAGTCACAAATGTGCCGCACATTTATTTTTGATTCTGCAATAACTGAAAGTCTAGATGTTGTAAAGTACTACTTGATTATTTAATTGATTATTGACTATTTGAAACGTCTTTGAATAATACTTAATAATAATAATGATGATGATGATAATGATGGAACGTTAATAATATTGTTTAGCCAAAACACATTCTGGGCATCACAACCCATTCCAACTGTCCCTGAGTCATAGGACTGGAACAAAGATGTCTGGAGGACAAATCCTCACCTGGGGCAAAAAGTACCTTATCCTCTTCTGTAAATCCAACCATGCATATGCTTCCTATAGCTTCCCTCTGAAATTTACTTTGAATGGAAACTTGAATTAACAATAAAGGGATAGTAACTAGGAATTGATTTCGAAAGAACTGAATGGTTATTACTTTCAAGAACATCAGATGACCTTTCCAAGTTGACAAGAACACTGGCAAGTAAAATCCATGGGGACCTGCTGAGTTGACAAGGACACATGTAATTAGCATCTCAATCACGTGTGCCATAAAACTTTGTTTTACACTGTTTTGAATCCCTTATTTCAAAGAACAAAGGAAAATTCAGTCCCTTACTAGCAAGAATTACCAGTCTCAAAACTAATAGATTATGAATTAACTCATTTGTATTCTATTTAACAATTCTCATCAAGTTGCAGGATAATTCTACTCCTCCTGCCCAGAGGCAGAGCATTAATAAAATGGCTGGGTCGGGGGAGGTAACACCAATCTGAAGGAGTTGTGGGAGGTCTATTCATGAGATGGGGGCCATTATTTTTCTTCGCTTTGGCTTCTACCTTGATGACGTACTGTAAAAACAAACAGAACTAAGACTTACGTTCCATATTCAACATAGCTGACTTCATATATAGATGTGTGTCTGATAGTCCCAGAACATGTTTCTCCCTGGATCCTGATAGCAGGGGGACATGATGCTTTAATGTGGAAGAGGTCATTTCCCCTACTGACCCCTCACCATGTACTGTAGCATTTGCGGCTCTGCTCCTATTCAAAGGGGAGGTGGGAGACCTCAGGGTAAACTTCACCGTCTTCCCCTTGCTTACCCACTCAGCCTTACCCCTTGCTACTCTCTGACCTGCATTCAAGCCGTGGCCAGCTTTGAGCTTTGTCCCCTCAGAGGGCCTTTGCTATGCTATTTCCACACCCAGAACATTCTTTTCTTTCTCCTCTGCATCTGGCTAACTCCTACTCACCCATCGAATTCAGTTTTGATGCTGCTTCGTCCAGGAAGCCTTCCATGGACCCCAGGTCTTATTAAATTTTGAATACAGCTGAACCCACTGGAAAGATCTTAACCAGAGTTTGTACCAAGTGTTCCCATAGATACTGTGCTAAGCAAATACACTGTTAATTAATGGTGTGCCACCTAGACCACCAGTCACTGATTTTGAGTGCCAGGGCTGTGTGGGAAACCGTGTACCGTTCTTTCTCTTGAGAGGAGAACTAACATTTCGCAGTGCATGCAAACCAACAGAGAGTAGAAAAGGATTCTATTTTCTAAAGTTTGGCATACTCAGATGCCAGGAAAATGAAAAAGCCTCCTTTTCTCTCTGCACAGTAAGTCCCACTTTGTGTACTGATCCGGCTGAGAATAGCTGGCTTATATGTTTTCGTTTGTCCCCCTCACGCCAGGTGTTAGGCTGGATTCCCCTTGTCCGTCCCATCTGGCTTTCACTGTGTGACGCCTAAGCCAAAGCCTCCAGTAGAAATGTTATGATGAACCTGGCATCTGAGTAATAAAGGGGAGTCTTAAAGTAATACTGCAGTAGCTTTTGCCTCCAAGCCCCTCACACATATAGCAAAAGAAAACTTTATTTTACAGAGGGCATCAGAAATACAAGTGAAGCCTCTTGATTTCTTTTATTGCCATCTAAAATGGGAAGAGCCTCCATGTCATATTCTCGTCCTTTTGACCTTCTGCTTTATAGTTCCTGTCTGCTTCTAGAACTCTTGGGTTAACGATGCCTTTCTGAAATCATCTGAAGGCCATCTGCTGCTGATGGATCAGCGTGACTCAGGTCACCATGGACAGTCTGAAAAGTTAGCAAAGATGAATTTCTCACTGTCCTCTTGGGTCCCTGCTGGGCTGTTCTAGGCAGTGACGACATGGCAGCCTCTGAGCTTCTGGGACACTTAAGTCCCCGACTTCGGTCAGCATGTCACAGTCTATTTACCTGCGTGTTCCATATAAGCAGGAGCTCCTTAGGGACTACATTTTTTACATCTTTGCCCTTTCCCTCAGCAGCAAGCCCCCAGCACAGTGCTTGGGATCTAGCAGAGCCTCCGAGAATGCTGGGAATGCTGGGGAGCAGGGTGGTGGGCCCTCTGAATGCATGTGCTTTCACAGGGTGCCCCCTGGAGTACCAGTGAGGAGAGTGTGGGATGGGAAAGGCCAGAAGAGGCCCATACCTGGACGGCCTATTAGACAGTCAGGTGATAAATACTTGAGTTCTATCAGGGGTCACTAACAGATTTTGCCTCTGATATTTAAAAAAGAAAATCAAACGATTTAATATACAAATAGGGACTTCCATCTTCTTTTGAAACATTAGATCTTGCAACATGGGGCCCAATTGTGGCTTGGCGACCATCGGCTAGAGCCGAGCAGTGGTGACGCCTTCAGATGGGACACCGTCCCCGACCACCCACCTTCTGTGTTCAGACTACCTGTGTGGCCTCTGAGGCATCTGGGTGCGCCCTGTTCTACTGGAGGCCAGCTTAGAGCCAGCTGGATTGTGCACAGGGGGGCAAGGGGGACTGAGAGCTGAAGCCTGAGTCCTGGAGTTCCCAGGATATAGCACTGAGAATCACGACACCCAGAATCGCGGCCTGTTTTCCGGGTCAACCTGGTCCTGGCCATCTGCATCCTTGCAGCAGCATTGGTGGATTCATGCCAGCAGAGGGAAGGAATGGTCCCCTCAAGGGAAGGGCGGCTAGTTATTATAGGACCGTCATACCAACGCAGTATACGCTCATAGTAACCACTCAACATTGCTTTCTTGAATGATATATGCCGGCTCATGTGCTAAAATAGATAAAATATGCACACTGAATCCTATTCTCATTGATTTTCTTTTATTGGAGAGATGCTTCTACATTGGGGTAATTATCTCTAAGATTTACTAAAATTGCACACAGGGTGACAGAGAAGAATTTGAGGCCCTATCCCTGAAGAAGTAGTACCTCTCTTTGAGTTGCATGGCTGTGGGCACGAAAAGCCAAAGTGGGTAAGTTCTAAAAAGAAAAGTTCTACTTTTAATGAGGCCCTGAGAATCCAGTCAGGCTGCTCCTCTTATTTAAGCCTTCAGCAGCTCTATACTGCTTGCAGAATAAAGCCCTTGCTTTGACATATAAGGCCTTTTGTGACAGTCACACCTCCTGTCTCTTTCTCTCTCTCTTGCACACACGCACACACACACACATGCACACATGCGTGCACACACGTGTGTGTGAAGACCACGATGCCACTTAGCAACATGTAATGCCCTGAATGTGCTGTGTCCTCCAAGATCCCCATGCCCTGTCCACCTGGACAACTGTACTCAATCATCAAGGACCTCCCCCCGACCAAGGAGACCATTGCTGACTTCAAGGGCAGAGGTACGTGGTCCTGGGCTCCAGGGCAATTTGTCCATATCTTGTTCTGGCTTTTGAGCCCCTGTGGACAGGGCTATGGTCTTATCTTCTTAAACTCTGCACTGCTCGGCATCTTGCTTAGGCCACAGAGGGAATTTCATACGTATTTATTATAAGAATAAACTTTGCAATGTCATTAAAGTTCTCAAAGGAAAAAGGGAACCATGAAAATAATTTTCTATCCCAAGATGAAGGTTCTCCATCTCCTTATTTCCTATGCCTGGACATGGACTGGAACCCCTAAACCGCATTTCAGTCCAAAGGCTGAAGTGGTCTAATAACCTACTCTGTGTCAGTTACACATATTTTTAAAAAGCATCCTCAGGTGATCTGTACCATCGCTGCACATACTGAGTAACTAATGTATAGTACCACAAATATAAGTCACATAAGACATTATATACTAGAATAGCTACACTCCCTGCCTCCTCAGTTGGCAGATAAGGAAACTGAAGCCTCAAGAACCTATTGTAGGTCACACAGATAACTGATGGCAGAACTGAGACTAGGATCGAGCCTATCCAGCATTGGTCTGGAAGGATCTGGAGTTCTTCCAGCATTGCAGTCGTTAATTCTCAGGTGTTGCACTAAATGCTGTGACATTGGCTACCTTCACCATAAAACAAACAAACAAACAAAAACCCCCACCCCCACCAACAATATCAACAATTAGCATTTTTGATACTTCTAGAATATAATCTTGCAATACAGTAATCAAAGCTAACTGCAGTGGTGTGGTACGGTGTGGCTTCCTCCTTAAGGACTAAGTTTGCTGAAGGGCTGTTTGGTGTTCACGCTCCTTTCGGGGGGAGGCAGCACAGGGTAAGCCGTGGAGAACTATAGGTATCTCCTGCAGTGATCATTTCTGTGAGTAAATTGTTGCCCCTTCTACCAAGACAGTCAAGACAGCACACGGCGGAATGGAAATTAACCCTAATTACCTACTTTCCTGCCTTTTACTGAATGATTTTCCATTGTTTCATCCTCTTTCTCTGTTTATTTGGCTTAGTTACATGGTTGGCTTGATTTGCACTGGAGAAAAAAGATGAAAATTTGACTTTTATTTACTTGTAAAGGGGGTTTCTACCATGCTGCACTAAGACCAGGCTTACCTTTATTATAATAATTAAACCAGTTTTCCAGATGAAGGGTAAACTAGTTAGATTGTTATTTTGGTAATTTAATCTTTTAACAGTGGAAAAGGTATGTAGGACAATACAAAAGGGTGAAGTTTAATTAAAATGTGAACACCCCAAATAGCTTTAAATTCCTATGTATTTATGTGTTTAGGAATAGGTGTATGTAGGAATATTCACAGAGGGAAGAGAGCAAACAGCTGCTGAGCACCAAGCACTGTGCTAGATACTTGACATACAACGTCTCACTTCATCTTCATAGTAAATTTATGAGAAATACATTATTAAGCCATTTTATAGATGAGGAAACTGACGGTCTAAGAGTTTTGTAACTGGCCCAAGTTCACATAAGTACTAGGCTGTAAAGCTAATCTTTGAATCGAGGGGGTCTAACTCTGAAGTTAGTGTTCTTTTCGCTACATGCTATTAAGTGGTGTTGCAGCTGATGAGACCACCGACTCATCTGCCAGCCAGTCTGGCTACCAAGAAGGGAAGGAGAGGCAGAGGCAGGCCAGCAGGTGAGGTATGACAAAGGAAGCTTCAGAGCAGGGACAGGCACCGAGAGAGGACATTAGCAAGAAACCCACAGTTAAGGGGAAGATGGAGAAGCTTGAGGCCAGTAAAACGAGTATTATGACTTTCCCCTTTCTCTCCGTAAAGGTCTAATTGGTATGTAGCTGGATGGCCAAGTCAAGCAGGGAGCCAAAGGGGAGGACGTGTCAGAAAAGTCAGGTTTGCCTGCCGGCTTAGAAGGTCTGGAGGGGATGCAACAACCAGACAGAGCAACGGAGAGTGTAACTTTTCCTCCTGTCACTAGCAATACCACTATGATTAGCATTACCACCATGGCCAAGCTGGCATTTTTTCAGCATCTAATTCAACTGAACTTACGTTTCTTGAGCACCTCCTATGGCCTTGATCTGGTTCTAGACAATGGGTCTCAGGGTGTTGGCAAAGAAAAGACAATCCCTGCCTTCTGGACTTCAAGATCTGTAAATAAATAGGTCCCTATTATATCTTGGGCTCTACAAGGACAGAGACCTTGCCTCCCTCCTTCCTTCATACCACACGCCAGGCATTGTTCTTGGTGGTGGGAGCACAGCGACAAGCATTAGAGAAAGATCTCTGTTCTTATGAGGCTTACGATCTAGAGCCATGCTGCCCAACAGAGTAGTCACTAGTCAGGTGTAACTATTTACACATTTAGTTCCTCAGTTGCACTAGTCACACATCAAGGCACAATAGCCACATGGGTCAAGTGGCTACCCTAGTGCATAGTGCAGATATAGAACATTCCCATCACCACCAAGAGATCTACTAGATAGTACTGTTCTAGAATCCCATTTGTGGTTAGATCTTTAGAATCTAGCACTGTGCCTGGCACATAATAGGTGCTATCAAATAGGCATTAAATGTTAAAGCAATAAGCACGGCAATAAAAGTATGAGCCAATACAGAAATAGCATAGGGGAGGAAAGATTTTACATAATAGGATGGGGACAAGAAATACCTTCAAGAAGAGAGAGGCATCAGTGACAGGATTTGAAATACATTAAAGGTTTTGATATACATTTTGTCAACAAAGGTGGCTTGCTACAATTCTAATGGGAGAGTGGAAGAGAATTCCTTTCAAAGTTAAATGCCGACTTTAATGACAGCACTGGTCAGCTGCTTCTTGGACAGGCAGGGCTGAAGTGTGGGGGAAGAGAAAGGGGGCACAATAACAGCTTTCAAACTCCTGAGGAATTCTCATTAGGAGGAAGTAAACAGAAAGCGTGCCCTCCTTATTTTAGGAAATAAACAGTTTGCAGTAAATGCCTGAAATAGTCCTGGTTCTTAAGTATTACTATGCTCTTCAAAATGAATGTTCTGTGAGGCCTCCCTTTTAATCAGCAAATATGCTAGTCAGAGCCTTCTATAAAAAGAAGCAGTACTTAGGTGTCCATTGCTTAGCCACAAAAGGAAACTGAATAACAACATACACACGCCACGTGGTCAGTGATGGAGACCTCTGGGGTCTGATTCAGACTCACTCCGGTCTAGAGCTGTCCGATCCAGTGGGTATCTCAGCTCCCCGAGACCCAGAAGATTGGAGAGTGCAGAAAGATATGTAAACAAGCTCTGGGCAGAGGCCAGGTCCACTGACTTCATTGCCAACATCTGCTTACAGAGAAGCATGAGGCTAAACCTGGTTATAGCTTACTTAAAGGTGACCTGGTAGCTGGCCAGACCCCCACTGTCCTTGTTATCCAAATAAGTCCCATAACTAACACTTCACGTAGCTCTTATTGAATGCCAGGTGTTAATTCATTTAATACCTACAACAGCCCTGCAAGATGGGTACTATTAGGATTCCTTTTGACAGGTGGAGGGATTAAGGCACAGAGAGGGTATGTCACTTGCCCAAGGTCACACAACCAACTAGTGAGGGGCAGAGCTGGCGTTTGAAAACACTGGTCATATGCCAAGTGTGTTTGGAGACAGGGAGGCCAAAGTGGGGGCATGGTGGTGAGAAGGTTCCACACTTGCTTAAACTTTTGGGGGCACCCTGGGAACTTTTCAAGGTGACTCCTCTTCCTGACACCCCGGAGCACCCCTGGAAGTGAGAATGGTGGAGAGCCAGGGGCACTGCTCACTGTTGGGGGTATTTTCAGGGTTTAAGTATCTTTTTTCCCCCCTGAAAGCTCCCTGCTCTTGGGAGATGGGGATTTCTACCCTTAACTTTCATTATGACTCCACTCCCCAAATCCATAGAGGCCAGTACAAGAGATGTTGAAGAGATCTTCAAATTCTGTACTTTTCCATGAAGCCCCAAGGGGAGGGAACAGGCGTGACCCCCCACAGCTGGCCTCTGCTGATGGGAAAGTCCCTGGCTTGCCTGCCCAAGGTCAGGCATCTGACCCCACTCAGCAAGGACCAAGAGCCCCAAGTCTTGGCCAACTCTGGGCCCCCAACCACCTACGGTTTTTCTTACTCATGAGGAAGAGTTTGTGAGGCCCCCTCCTTGCACATTAAACTGAAGAGACAGCTGCAAGCACGATGGGCTCTTCGGGTTCCTTACTGGCAGGTATGTCGATTACACCATTATAAAGACACCAGCCCCCTGTCTTCGGAAAGAGGATTCATTTTCTTAAATTGGCATCTATTTCTTGAAGTCCTTTGGTCCCATAAGGACAGGTCAAACTATAATAAGATGTAATAATAAAACCTGCAATCAAAGAGACCCAAAGGGTATCACGTTGAAAAAAATAAGACTTACGTGCTCGTCACACGACCGAAGCAAGCTTTTTTAGCTGTGTTTTATGCTAACATCCAAAATCTACTGAAACCTTCCAGATTTTGTGTGCATTCACAAACATAAAAGGCATCATCCAGCACAAGGCCTTCTGCCATTTACTCCACCGTGACACCCGCCTCTGAAAAAGTACTTCTGTATGTCAGGTACTCCACTACCCACTCCAGGAGGAAAGAGGGATAAAGAGGGGCCCAGAGCTCTGTATGCTTCTGACAAAACCCTTCCCTTCCCCTACACCTGCCTCTCCTTCAATATGTACAGTCTCACCACAACAATCTGCCTTGGAGATCATCAGGACTAAGCCCAATATGTCCTGTACTCCTTGTCACGTCTGTCACCCATGCCTCCCAGGAATTCCCCATCACTCCTGCTCTCAAGAGCTCTGCAGAACCCTCCTTGGCCTCCATTTCCCCCGACCAACTTCCAAATCCCTGTGCCTCCTGGAATTCATGTCCATTAGCACTAAGATCCTCTATATTCGCAACTTCTTTGACACCTCCCTTTACCTTCTTGCTCTCCCCTCTCTGACAGCTCTTTCAAGTAGTGGCTGCTTTCTCTCCCATAAGCTTCCCGCCACTGGGCCTGGAGGTGAGGTCCATAGTCTTTAGTCAGCAGTACTAGAAATACTGCCATCAGCAGCTCTACTGTAGGAATATTGTAGAACTTTACTTGTTAGGTTTTATGGGTAGACTGCTTTAAGGGATTCGACCCAATCCAAGTGCAAGGATGCCTGCCATGTCCTTGCTGAATTACCTTGCTTAGCTAACTTAGTGGACTTGAGCAAGTTGTTTTCCCCAAATTTACAGGTTTTTATCAAGTACAGTCTACTCTGTGCTAGGTGATATGAGAAGCTTGAAAGAGAGATGCTACCCTCCTCAAACTTATCTACCTGGGGAAACAGGAGTTCGTGTGGGATAATGACTAAGGGCATGTAAGTGGCTTCCAAAAGCCCCCATATAAAAATTGCTCTCATGCAGTCATTGGGAAGGAATGTGAATGCAGGACCAGGCTGCATGCAGACCCCAAACTTGAACAGGGTCGCTCCCACTTACTTCTGGCCCACTCTTGCAATGCCTATCGGTCCTAATAGCCAGATAGTCCATTTTTTCAAGAGACACTAGAAATGCAGGTTTTAAAGTGAAATCTGAATTTTACTTTTTTGTTATTATTATTTTTTTAAGTAGGCTCCATGCCCAATATGGGGCTCAAACTCATGACCCTGACATCAAGAGTCACACACTCTACCAACTGAGCAAGCCAGGTGCCCGGAAATCTGAATTTTAGAGAACTGATAATTCAAAAAAAAATAAAAACATTGTGAAAGGTAGCCTAGTAGAGTGTTAAAAGCATGGATTCTGGAGCTAGACCAGCTAGGTTCAAATCTTAGCTCCAGAATTCACCATGGGTGTGTCCTGGGCCCTCTAGCAAACTTTTCTGTATCGGCATCTGTATTTGTAAAATGGACATAATAATAGCACCCACCTCCTAACTCTATAACCTGCCTGATAGTGTCTGGAAGCACTCTATGAAAGTTTGATAACTGCCTAAGAGTAACCAGCCTTCTTGCACACCCACGAAAGATCAGTTCTAAGCATGACGAGCATCAGTCTTAGTGCATTTAAGTCAATATACAAGAGAGCATTTTTGGGTGCTTATAAATAGGGCAGAGTGTAAGAACTCGGACATCTCAAGAGGAGATTCATGTGGGATGGAGAGGCTTCTTGAAGATGAACCTGAGCTGGGCTCTACAGGACAGGGCTACTGGCCGGCCAGCAAGACAGAGAAGGTTACAGGCAGGTGGGTGTTTCAGGCAGGGTCTCTGCAGGAAACATTCAAACTGGGCAATGTGAGGACAGTTTAATAAAAGGGCTATTTATGAAGATGTGGGCAGGGCTTAAGGAAACAAAGTAGGGGAGGTAGAGCAGCACTCCAGGGCTAGTCACAACAGAGGCCATGCCCAGGCCTAAAGAGACAAGGGAAGGAAGCAGCGTCCAGAACATGAGGAAAGAGCACTATGGGGGGCTGGCTGACAGGGGGCAAGGCGATGAATCCCCAAACCTCATTCTCCTCCTAAAATCTCTAGCTGCTGCTTCTCCATTAGCTGGTGCCAACCAGAAGCCAGTGGCGATGGAGCCCACTGATGTAGGCCATATGGGATGACCCTCTCCCCACCCCCAACCCCACACAAAGCAGAGTTAAGAGTGAGGAGAACAGCTAGCACAATGGGAAAGATGAAGCAAAAGGAACAGAGGCTAAAATGTGTTACAGAGCAAGAAAGCTACTCAAGCCTTAGTTTTTCTATCATATTCATTTGCTGTCCCTAAAGTCCAATAAATAACAGGAAAACCTTTTACAGTGTTGGAAGGACACTGTGGCTATACACACGTGCTTGGTGAGCTAGGGAAGCGAGAGAGAGGAGGAGAAGTTGGCCAGTGGCTCAGGGGACAGGGAGGTGCATGTATAAAACACTTCGCAAAATAGCGAAAGGTTTCTAGAGAAAGAAAAAAACACACACACATGTCTATAAAACTGTTGAACTTGAATGCTTAGCCAGGTTTTTGGAGACAAGCTATAGAAAGCAGACCATACTGTCTTCATGGATATGACCTCAAAGTATAAAGAATGGAAAGTGACTGGCCAAAAAGCCCCAGAGAAGTGTTTCCCAATTGTCTATAATTAAAAAAAAAAAAAAAAAAATCATGCAGAACTATCTGCTTGGTTCAGCCAAAACGTAAATGAGCTACTCTACGTACTTGCTCGCGTGATGCTGCGTATTATGCTAGAACAATCTAAGCCCTGACATGGAGACTTGAATCTCAGTAGCGGCTCTGGAAAGCACGGTGTGGACTATGGGGCCTTTTCTTTGTGAGCCTCGCCTCCCAGTTACCTTTGATAAACCCGCCATCATCCATAGATGGCCGTAAACTCCTGCTCCTCGCAAACCATGACCTTCTTCCTGTAGGGGCTCTTGAAGTAGCAACTTCCACGCTGCCAGGCAGCGCTTCCTCTGGCTGGGACCAACGGCCTTCCGGGGACCTCCAAGATCTTGGAATCCCGTCTTCCCAAAAATATTTTCCAAAAGTCCCCGTAGGCACTAAATGAACAAAGGATCCCATGGTCAAATGAGTTTGGGAAACACTGTTTGAGATCCACAAAAGTTAAACAGGTTTTCCTTAAGGATAAACCTCTGAGAGCTTTTGATACCAAATGCAAATGGCAAATCTCCTGGAGGAAGATACGGCATGCAGAGATTTTCAAGCTTACTTGGTGAGGGAATATGTTTCCTTCAGCAGGCCGCTTGCGGGACAGAGGTGCTGTGGAACATGCTTGGGAATCGGAAAAGAAGAAACTGGGGTCCGAAGAAGGGAAATGTCATGCTCAAGGCTTCCCCACTGATTGGCTCTCTGCTTGTAGCAGTAATGAGATGCAGTGTTGACCTTACGTGTAACCTTCTTTTATAGCCATAACTCATCCAACCTCCACTTAGATGGAAAAAGTCTCCTCCGTTCTGTCTTTTCCTAATAAGGCATGTGTCCTTTCTTGTCATCATCTCCTACTCCCCTTTATCATTTTAATTGCATTTCTCTGAACCTGACCCCATCCTAAACTGTCTTTCTTGAGGAACAAGGCCCAGAACATTGTACACATTCCAGGTAGGAGCACATGATGGCTCTGTCCATGTGTTCAGCCTGGTTTCCTGTAACTTTGCCAAGGACCCAACATGTTGTTGGCCCTGTGACCTACAGGAGCCCCATGTTCATTGAACTTTCCAGGGCTGCACTGATAGCTCAAAGCACACCATCTTCTAAGTCAAGGGCTTATGTTTCATTTCCTGCCCCAGATTAGGCTAGAGATCATCTGTCCTATCTCAGATCTCCCACAGTGTCCAGCCTCCCACATGATTGCTGGCTCCCCAAAAGTCTTGCATTTGCTTTGCTGAGTTGATATTTTAGAAGTTTCTTCCCTAATTATTATTCTGCTCTGGCCCCAAAGAAAACACATTTACTGCATGTCTATAGCTTTGCAGGATCTTCTTGATATTTATCCCCGACAGCTAACTTTGGAATTATGCCAAATTTACAATTACTTTCTTTAAATGCCTTAAAAATATTTTCTATGAAAAATATTTTCTATAAACTGTTTCTTAGGGCCCTGTACTGCTTCTTCTAGATATGACAAAGGTTTATGTCCAGTTGGAAGACAGCCTTTAAAACAAATGTCTTTTACAAAATAGCAAAGATGCTGGCAATTAAAAGAACAGCCAAGCAAACGGGTTTGTGCTTTTAACTGAGTAAGGTATAGAATTGTTGAATCATTATATTTTACACCTGAAACGAATATGACACTGTATGTTAATTATACCTGAATTTTAAAAAAAAACAGGTTTGTGCTTTTAGACACAGACACACTGAATTCCGCTGAATGTCAAGGCTGAATTGGGAGTCCAGCTGCTTCTTACACTACAGCAATGAGGACAGAACATTCTTGGCTGAAAGCCCTGTCCTTGCGGGCAGGATGCCTTTGAGTTAGACTTCCCAGTACCCGGCATGGTTCTGGGCTCAGAGTAGATGCTCAATAAACATTTTTTAAAGGAACAAATGATTGTATAAAGGAATGAATAAATGAACAAAGAAACATTCTGGAAAAGAAATGTCTTAGGCATGGTATTGGTCCCAGCAGCCAAGCATAAGTTTTCAGTGTCCTTTGTTCTTTTTCTCATTTCTTGAAATCCAGCCCCTCCAACGCATCCTTTGTACTCTGAGACATTCCTCAGATCCCCACACAGCAGGAGGCGATCTAGTCAGTCACATCTTTAGATAATGAAAATTTTAAATTTCCAAGGAGAATTCAGGCTGTAAAACCATTAGCGGCAAACCCTTCAGAATGCCTTTAGGAACTAAAGGTGACATTTGTGTCTACAGAATAGATTAGAAAAGCATTCAATTCAAACACTGTTCTAAAGCAGCACATATGTCTAATTTTATACTGTACATTTGGATTCTATTTTTCCCTCTAAAAAAGGCACAAAGATAGCAAAATATTATGTTTGCCAATTCATGGAACAGTTGTTACTATGTTGTATTATTTCTATGAGGACATTGTTAGGGAGCTGTGCTCGTAATAGAACCTTCATTCTAAATCTCTGTGCACCTTATGAATTTCACCCCATCTTAGCATTTTTTTCCCCAAAGAAGTCATTCAGGTTCCTTTAATAATATCAGTAACTAGCTCCAGCCTTCCACAGCTGCAGAGGTTTACCGTCCTGGGAGATTTTCAACGTTACAATTCATGCTTCCAATGAAAACATTGACAGAGTTGACATGATTTACGGGGGAGAAGGACTGATTAGGGACTAGCATACGACCAAGCAAATATTAAACAACGATGGGGAACTTTTAATACGCAATGCTCTCTCTGTTCATAACAAAAACAAGCCAGAAACAATTTCCTGTGCTACACTTAAGTGAAATGGAAACTTGTGTTTAAGGTTCCTTGTCGTGTGTTGTACACATTTCAGCAAAGCAGCCTTCACCTATGAGAGGCACTGGCTCCTTCAAGGCCTCCATCCTTTCCATTTCAAATGGAAACCAGCTGTACCTATCAACAGTTACAAGAACACCTATCCAGGAGGTCATCGCTGAGCTGGAAGACACCTCACTGTGAAATGCATCAAGCTTCTTTATCTCAGCTGAAGTTTGTCTGCAGTGAATTGTCAGTGACAACCTGAAGTTCCTTGATGCTTTCAGGGCATTATTATATCTCCTTCTCTGGAGATATAAATAAGCACAGAATATATTAGGAATTGGGGACTGAAATAGACACTGATTTGGAGAGACAGAAAAGGTTCTGAAAAGATAAATCTATGGATTTTCCATTAAGTGTAAGTAATTTTGAAAAACCAGTTTTAGACTTTTTTTTTTTCCCTTAATGATTTAACTCCTCCTGAATGATTTGAGTACACCCCATATGCCCCAACTCTCTACCCCCGAATTTCCAAAAGCAACAGTAAAAAAGATCATGGCGGAAGTCAAAGGGTCAATTGGATCCTAAGTAGCTTTCAGGCTCAAGAATGCACCTTCGGCCATGAGAAAGGTGGAGCCGTGTTATGAGTCACCCCTTGACAAGAGGTTCCAGACCATAAAAATGAACAACTGCATATTTAGTGCTATGAAATGCAGAACTTATAAATCTTGAAGGGGTAAATTTGAAATTGGGAAAGAGTGAGATATCTTATTAGTCTAAAATCACATACACACACACAAGCGCACACATACACACACACACACACAGCAAAGGTGGGGAGGAGTAGAAGCAGAGACTGCTCTACAACCTGGCCATGTATGTTGTCAAGATTCAAAAAAGAATACTTTTTGTCTCTCTTTGAGTCTTTGTTCATATAGGATAAAATTTTTACCAACTTTGTTCTCATAGCTTTTCAGAAGGGATGAACTAGCACCTTTCTGGTACTGCTCACAAGCACATTTCCAGCCAGTCAGCACAACATCCATCTGCATTTATGGAGTTAATTGATGTCTATTAATTTTGCTCAGATTCTCTCTCCTTCTTCCACCTCCCTATCCCTTGCTTTTTTTTTTTTTTTTTTTCTGTTTTAAAGAGAGAAAGCTAATGAAAACCATGTTTATGTGCTCAAAGGCACAGAGGAAATTCATTACTCTGAGGAATAGCACACTCCACAAGTGAAATGAAAGTAATCTTATTTATGACAGGAAGGGGCCCTAGCTAGACTGAACTGCACCACACTCAGACTGTTACGTAGAAAAGACTCTCTGCAGAGCTCCTGCACCAATTCCAAATGGCGGCCTCGCTGACAACAAACACATTTGCGGTTCTGTGTTTGGAAACTCTTAGAAGCCCCAGAAACAGGGTCATCTAATAGAGACAAGAAAAGAAACCTGTTTAGAATAGACCATTCTTCCTTCACACCTTCTGGTACCTTCCTGGGACTCCATATTACTAAATTTCAACAGACACTTCACCAAGTCATTAGTCCATGACATTTATCAAGTACTGGCCTGTAAATACAGTTAGGCTAGTTTCATGGCCTAATTCCCTTATTATAAGGGTTCTTCACTGTAGATTCACAGGCCATTTCCATGTAAATAAATAATGGAACTGTTCAAATGACATGTTTTCACAATAAATGTCCACCTGGGCCCTGGCAGACAATTTCCCCTTTCCTTCTTGAAAATCCCATCAACAGTAAGTATACTTCTCATGTAACTATTGCATTTTTTTTTTTTTTCCCCATATGTCTTTTTTCCTCATTCATTTAGTCAACAAAAATAGCTTAGGTCTTGTGTACTAGATAGGAGCTACTAGAGGGCGAGTCTCTTCTAAACTACTCATGAGTACTCGACAAAATCTTAATAAACATTATGTGGATTTTTGGCAGGAATAAGATGGTTTTTCTAGTATTTATGGTGTGGCTTCCTAGAACAACTTTTGCTGGAAGGTCCTCTGAGACCATCAGGCCCAACCCCTTGTCTATGGATGAGGAAAGAGACTCCAGGGTAAATCCTTTTTATTTAAAAAAACATACTTTCCAATACTTTAAGCAACTTCCCCTGTTTACCATTGAAGGAAAGGACATTACTGCTTGGATTCTAGGCAGGGAGGGATTTTATATTTCCCTCATCTATATGAGAAGGGCTTGTCTCTTTTCCCAGCATAAAATGAAAAGGGTCAACTAAAAAATACTTGGTCTTCTGAAGTTACATGCAGAGATCCAACACCGGAGAGTCATTGGGAATTCCTCAATCAACTATTTTGATCAATACGTCTTTATCAAGCCTCGTGCCAAACAAGTGGCAGGAGAAAAGCAAGGCGCACGCTCTTTCGCGTGTGGCTCCGGGTTGTGCAGGGAGGCGGACAGGTAAACAGGCGAACGTGCTTACGTCACGGTGTGGTAGACGCTCTGAGGCAGGAGTCCGGAGCGCCGTGAGGGAAGAGAGGCTCCTCCAGGATGAGGGGTGAGTTGCTCTGGAGACAGTGGTAGCGACTTTTCCAGGAGGAAGGAACAACTTTTATAAAAGCCTGGAAAAGAAAGTCTCAAGAGTTTTTGGAGAGCCAATGTTAGTGGTCCACGCTGGTGGGGAGGTAGGAAAGGGATGACAGTTAGAGTCTCTGATTTTTACCAGCCACACCTCAAATCCAAGCGTTCCTTACTTGACTTGCCCAAGTTAAATGTCTTTAAGTGTGGTATGTAACATTATTTGCCTGGCTATTTTCCCTGTAATCCCAGACTCTATTCTCTGTTCAGCTTCACAATACATAAGGGTGTTTCCAGTTACCTTAAAAAGGCCCTGAATTCAATCCATCCAGCAGTTACCAAGCACCTCCTATGCACTATTCTCTCCACTGTGCTTCCTCAGCCCTCTGTGTGTACCACGTTCGATTAGAGCACGGATCACCCTGCATTAGGGCTCCTCCGCCTTCCCTGGAGGTTTAGGGAGCCCAGGCTCTGAAATCCTAGCACAATGCCAAACACAGAAGAGTAGGAAATCAACAAGTGTTTGTGAATGATACCTGTGTTTGGTGGGACCTAGCTCAATTCTCAAAATAGAGTGAAGTGCACCAAAAAAAAAAAAAGAAGTGTTTCTTGCATAGCACGTTTCAATGCAAATGGCAAGTGGACAATCAAAAACCGGTTAGGGGGGTCCCTGTTCTCTGCAAGCTAGCATAGTTCAGCATTCCCTGCTATTAGGGTGCATGGCACAATTTTTTGCTCTGAGCCTATAGCATCCACTAGAAAATTTTACTGGTGTAGTACCATACCGGGCAGCAGATGTTTTGAATAAAAAGTAGACATTACAAGCTAATGATTTAGCAAAACAAACCCAAAGCCAGCAATTCGGGAGGGAGAGCAGGAACTATGTCAAAATGTCCAGCATTATTACAGGGTCTACTACTTGCTACCTCAGTTTTTCATTAAGCAAAACTCACAACATTTAAGGCAATTTTCAAAGAGTAAGTACAGAAAAATACAGTAATAAAGACTAACCATATACCCAGATGTCTTAAACACCTATCATTCACTCGGTGTTTATTGAGGACCTACTATGTGCCAGGCACTGTACTGAGCCCTGGGAATACAGAGGTGAGGAACCTAACAGCTCTGCCTTGAGGGAATTTATAACCTAGTAAGGAATACAGAAAAGTAAGTTTAAAAAAATTGCAACTAAACCAACCTTTGGAGGAAGCAGCAGGAGAGTCAGGGTAGGCTTCCCAGGAGAAGCTAAATCTCTCAAACGCATGTTGTCAATCATCAGGCAGTTCAGGTAAGATTTTGAAAACGGATCAGCCCATGTTTTCCATCACTATTGGAAAAATAAGTCGGAGTGCTCACTAACGCTGGCTTCTCTTCCAAGATGGTAATGCAGCTCTGCGTGTTCTCAGAAGCTTTGTAGTCCAATTACTTCATCAAATAATATACTCATTAAAATACATTTGCCTTTAAAAATGCATTAAGTTTGGGGGAGGTGGGGAAATGAAGAGCAATGTGGTAAAGTTTGGGGGGTCTTTCATCTACCTCCTGTAGTAACTCGTTCAGGCCACACAGAGGCACTCTGGCCTAAAGAATGATGGGGCTTTTCTTTCCCATTCGACATTCTTTCTCTTCTCTAGGAGGGGCTTTCAGAGAGCAATGTGGGCTCATGGAGCATCGGACCAGCAGCTCTGGTAGGAAGGCAGATGTTCATCCAGCACCAAGTACAGATGTTTCTGACTGCAGGGCCAAAATAAATCTTATTTGTGCAGGAAGAATTAAATGAAGGTGGAGCCTGCTTCTTAAGAGAGGGGGCTTCTGTTACTATAAATAACCATTTTTCCACCCAGTCACCTCTGGGGGAGGAGAGGAATAAATACATAATGAACAAAATTAAAATGTTAAATAATAACAACAACGAAAACCCTTGTAAAATAAAACCAAGCTCTTGGGATAATGAGAACATTTTTGAAAAGGACGCAAGGCTGGAAGCAGCTCTGATGATATTCCCTTTGGTACTGGTTTTGGATGATCCTGTGCAAACAGAAATCTTCCTTATTAACCTTCATCCTGAACCAGTTAATAATCCAATATTTGTGATACTACAGTCAGTTGTCATGGAAATAAATTTAATGCTGCAAATTTAGCTCTCTGGTTACCATCCTGGATCATACAGGAGCAGAAGCAAGAACATCCTATCTGCCCTGAGCTAACATTTTCATTTCTTAGGGGTCAAGCAGGTTCAGAAATATTGGACAAACTGTATACTGTGATAAGATGCATCTTTAAAAAGTATTCAAATCTTTATGTAGATTTTCGAAACTCTACTGCTTCACTATACAGAATTTTTGTCTAGCTAAAACTCCTGAGGTCTTTAGCCAGGAGTATTCTAAATTTTCTTTGAACCAAACAAAATAAATGAATTGTGTTAGAAATGAGTAAGAGGTTCTAATTAGAAGATCGTTGAATGAAAACATATACTTGTTACTTTTTGAGACATTTAGTTTTAAATTGGGTTTGTGTGGATTTTTTTTTTTTTTTAAGTGTCTTAGGGAACCTGAAAAACCACGAACCTTTCCCAAGATGATATTTCAGGATATTAAAAAATGATCAAAATCTTATCCTCCCTCCTGCTTCTATCCCCATTCCCTAAAAGAGAAAAGAAGCAAAAGTTCTTGCATAATACTCATGTTTGGGTGGGCACCATTGACTAATTATAACACAATAGACTATTTTCTGCTTCCTAAAAATAAGAAGGGCGATTATCCAGGGGTAGGGGTGGTTATGCAATGGGACCACATGGACCACACTTCACCCACTGGAAATAAATGTGGAAAACATTTCAATCACATATAAAAAAACAAGGAGAGAGAGGATGAATAAAAACTAGTTCAATAAAAACATGCTGTGTAAAATAGTGAAGTAACTCGCCCAAATTCCTGATGCTGATGCTGCTCTCTGTGTTAGATCTATATTTAACATGAAAGATGAAATAGTAAGTGCTGTATGGGTTTTACAAGCCTCAATCGAATTGTTAAAAAGTATTTGCCCTAACGTTCCTTTATCTTTTAAAGTTAAACCAGTTATTGTCCATCAGAATCAGGACTTGAAAATACCCAACATTGGTAAGATTAAGTTCTTTTAAAATAAATTTTTAGGAAAAATACAGGGCATTGTGTTATAGTATAAAAAGCCCTGGGTTGGGAATCAGGAGACAGGATTTGAGGTCACCTCCGCAACACTTGAGTGCTGTGCCCTGGGCAGGTCGCTTTATCTCACTGGTGGGTTTTCTCGGCAAAATGAAGGGCTCAGATTACTTGACTTTGGAGGCCCTTTCTAGCTCTATCAGTCCAGGATGTTAGTTCTTCTAACCAACTTCTCAGAGTTGTAATGTACCCTGATTGGCAAAGACAATCAGCCAAGGCTGCAGGGTGAAGGCTGAAGAGGCAGCTGGCTGAAGGAAAATTTGAAAATAATTTAAAAAAAAATTTTATACAACTGGTCCTTTACTCAAGTTATTAATAATCGTGGTGCTCATGGCCATATCAATTCTTATTCTTCCTACATGTCTCCATTCCGTCTTCCACCCTCCCCAACTGTACCTTCAAACCCTCTCCTTTCTTCAACCCTCCAGGACTTCCTCCCTCAGCCCTGCCGCTGGCTGGCAGCCTGACTTCCTACTTGACTGAGAAGCTGAAGCCATCAGCGAGGCCTTCCACGGGTGCCTGCCTCCCACCTTGCAAGCTTGCACCTGTGCCCACAGAACGCTGGCTTTCCTCCTGCTTCTGTGAATAAACCACCTCTGCTGCCAAAAAAAACTGAAGTCAAATCGTGTCACTTCTCCACTCAAAACCCTCTGGCTCATGCAGAGCCAAAAGCCAAAGTCTCTAGGAAGGCTGACTAGGTCTTCCTTGCTCTGCACTCCGCAGTCTCTCCTCCCACCCAACTCGCTCATTCCAACCTTCTGGCTCTCGTGCCTGGAACAGACCAAGCAAGCTGCTGGCTGCTTCAGGGCCTTTGCATTTGCAAGATCCTCTACCTGGTATGGCATCCCCCCACATATCAAAAAGGCTCACTGCCTTGCTCTCTTTAGGTCTGCTCAAATGTCTCCTTTCCAGGGAGGCCTCTCCTGACCATCCCCTATACAGTGGCATACCCAGGTCCTACTCAGTGCCCTCCCTACTCGCCTTCCCTGCTCTGTTTTTCTCCAAAGCTATAATCAGCATGTGACATGCTCTGTATTTGTTTATTGTCTTCCCACACCAGAATGTAAGCTCTATGATGGCAGAGATTTGCTGGATTTATTCGCTGTTCTAATTCCAGGGAGTGTAAGAGGGCCAGGCACTCACATTCATTGAATGATTTAATTGATTTATAGGACACTGTTAAGCATTTAAGGAAAAACTGGCAAAATTTTGATATTGTTATGGAATAAACCAAGCATTAAAAACTAAAATGAACTATTATAAATCTATTGTTCATAGATGACTAAAATGGAAAAGGAAATAAGTAGGACATGCACACCTACAGAAAGGTAGGTCTAAATCTTACTCCACTCCGACAGTGCTCCAAATAACATGAGAGGCAAAATAAGGCAAAAATGCAATGCTCCTGACAAGCATTGCTCCTGACGGCAATAATCCAATGTTCTCACACTTCAGAGGCCAATTTCCTTCTGGTGATTTCTCCCCAATTCATCCCGAGTGGACAGAATCACTCAAGTCAGAGTGATTTATATTCAGTCAATCAATTCTTTGTCAGCAGGAAAACTCCATTGGGCCCATGAAGTGCAGTTTTCATGCTTCTAGTTTCCTTTATTGCTTGACAGACATTTCTGGGGAAGAGTCCCAGCATACTGACTCTGGAGACCAGACACAACGCTCCCATAGGATGCTTAGGACATATAAGTATAACAAAACTCATATCAGCCTGACTTTGCTCATTAAGAACTATGCAATGCATGCGCTCTTGCTGGACATAGCTCAGACAGTCTGTGTCCGTTCTCATTAGGCTTTAGACTAATGGCAGCCATAATAAGGCTTGTTGTAATAGCCTCTCACAGTGTGTACTCAAGATGGCCAGTTATTAGGCAGAGTAGCTTATAAAGCTACAGATATGATAGTCCAGTAGAATGTTTCAACTCTCCCTTGAGGAGTAAAGAATACTACTCAGTGCAGAAACGATTTTAGTCAGACAGGCTCTCTCATACCCAGATGATACAAATAAACTGCGTCAAATTTCCTGGGGTGCAATGTGACTCATATTCGTCAGGAGTCTTAAAAAGAATTGTGCCCTTTGACCTAGTAATTCCATTTCTGACTTTAGCCTAAGGAAGCAATCAAAGATAAGGACAAAGATTTATGCACAAGGATGTTCAAAATCTGGAAACAACTGAAATGTCCCCAAATAGGAAATGCTTCAATAAATAATAGTAGCTCTTAAAATATAATGCAACTATTAAAGAGGAATTTTTGAAAATAACTTGGTCAGTATTCCCTATATCAAGGTGAATTTGTATTTAAGCTTTATTTATATAGGTATATGTATATTTATATATACACATGCCTATGAACTGAAAGAAACTTACCAAAATATTTATAATGATTATCTCTGGTGAGGGGATTAAAGCTGATTTAAAATGTTTGGCTTCACAGTTTTCTGCCATAAACAGATATTTCTTCATTTTGAAAAACACCATTGGACTATCAAGTGACATCATCAGGAGAAGAAATAAGGAGTAAAAATCCCACTTGGATTTAAGGAGATGGGAGAACCCTGGTGCTTGAGAAGCTTGTGATCATGTCCGTGTTGCTGAAATTCTCATTCTCTCAGACACACCACTCTTGTAGAAAATCACCTCCAAACAGGCTTCCAAACGAACAAAATACAAAGGTATGGAGCTCTGCAACTCAGCTGCCCACCCCCCTCTTTCTAGCAGGCTCTCTGGTGGTCACTCACTGATCTAATTTAGATTAATATGGTAGGTCTTAGGTGGCTACTCTGCTTTGGATCCCAAGCAATGCTAATTATTATCATAAAGGAGAGGCAACTCGGGAGGTTTAAAGTTCAGGCGCAGAAACTGCCGTCTACATTTCTGCCATTTGGCTGACCAAATTACAAGAGTCTGGTGAGTCAATATGAAAGATTCCAAACACAAAGGTCAATGCTGGGCTACTGACCTGCCTGACCCCACCTCAGAGCCAAGAATTGCAAGGCAGTTTTTCCTCCCACGCCAAAACCATTAGCAATCAGCTTGTCTTGGTTGATTCTTTTCTCTTACAACTATTTTTGAATAGATAATCATTTTTCCGGGGCCCACACACTAAATTAGCCTGTCATTTCATGACTTTTCTTCACTGTAAAGGCCTTGAATGTGTTTGTAGCAGTACTGTACTTGCTAATGTTAATTCACATTAATTAAATAATATTCTCTTTCAAATCAGGGTATGGTCCCACTAAACATGCATATGGTCTAGAGGGGATGGGAAAAGCCAGTTTATACTATACATCTCATGAGTTAACAGGTCACTGATGCAGAACTAAATAATAGACAAACTATCCAGAGCCCTGTCCAGTCACTTTTTAGAAATAATTTTCAGAGAGCCTGAAGGCGCACAGACAGACACAGGGGGAAGTTAGGAAACTGTCAGTACCATTCTTGCTTTCCTCCTTTCCTACCCAGTCAGTCACCAACGCCTAGGGATTCCTGGCCAAATCACTCCAGTGTTTGGATCTCCCAGTCCTCCCTCGCTACACTATACCAGGGTCTAGGTTTCTAAAGAGATGAACTCAGATCTCAGAGGAGGAGAGCTGTTCCCCTTCTTCCTGGGAACAAGTGGTGTGGGCCACTGCCACGCCTGCCCCATAAAGAGTTCCTGGACGTGGCCAGTGTAAGCAGGCGTTGAAGAAGATGGAGCCTGGGTGTCTAGGTTACTAGTCAGGTGAGGGCCAGTCATGAATACTTGTCTCTGCCCTTCGATGAAAATTGGTATGGAGGGTCTTTGGCCAGAGTGGATGGTTTGGCTGATGTTTGAGTCAAAATTTTGTCCCAGACATTTCTCCTTCCAGAATTGCTCTTGCAGCCCCCTCATCATCTTTCCCTAAACTTGAAGCCACCATTAACACGATACATTAAAAAAGCCTTCTAGGGACGCCTGGGTGGCTGAGTCGGTTAAGCGTCTGCCTTCAGCTCAAGTCATGATCCCGCGGTCCTGGGATCGAGCCCCGCGTCAGGCTCCCTGCTCGGTGGGGAGCCTGCTTCTCCCTCTGCCTCCCACTCCCCCTGCTTGTGCTCTCTCTCTCTGAAAAATAAATAAAATCTTAAAAAAAAAAGTCTTCTATTCTTTTAGGAATAATTTCTACCACAGCTAACATATGTATCACTTAGATGATGGAATACTAATAATGTGAAATTTCCAGTTAAAGGAGAAAACCATTTTAGAGCCACAAGCATGAACTTATTGGGCCATTTAACTGGTGATGGACCTGTCAAGTGTGTAAGATCAATTATAAATTCTATCAAACACTTTCAAATATGCATTGGTTTTCAACAATAAAAACTTTCAGTTGTTCTTAAAAATTGTCTTTAAAAGGATATCTGGGGTACCTGGGTGGCCCAGTCAGTTAAGCGTCTGCCTTCGGCTCAGGTCATGATCCCGGGGTCCTGCGTTAGAGCCCTGTGTCTGGCTCCCTGCTCGGTGGGGAGTCTGCTCCTTCCTCGCCTTCTGTCCCTCCCACCCCACTCTGCGTTCATGCTCTCTCACTCTCTTACTCATAAATAAATAAAATCTTTAAAAAATTTTTAAAAAGGATGTCTTAAAACCACAACACTGAACTTTTATTCCTAACTTTTTATAAAAGGGAAAAAGGTTTTAACTAATTCATTTTTTATAATGGCAACTTTGACCATATTTTATTCCTATAGATTCAGTTGAAGACTAACAGAGATTACTAATTTTTTTCCTAAACTTGCAAATCATTCCCTGAATGGAAACACACTGTATGGTATGAACTTTAAAAGATAGAGCACCTATTCTCCTTTGAAGTGTTTACAGTCTTGTGGGAGAGAGAGAAATACAAATAAATAATGGCGACACGATGCAGGATGAAATAAGCCCCCCAGAGGCACATGGGGGGGGTGAGGGTGCTGGGAACAGCTCCTCAGAGAAGGTGACACTGGAGATCTGTCAGAGTCTGAAGATGTGGGGGAGAGGAAAAGAAGAGAGATGGTGGGGAAACGTGTTTCAGGCCTTTTTGACTAGACTTTTCCTTTCCAGTAAATTTCTTTTATGTACTTCAGCAAAATCTTGTTTTGTTCACAAAGAGTAAACAGTGCTGACAGATGAAGAAGGTAGTTGTTCTTCTGTAGTGCCTCTAGCCTGGGCCCTAGGGACCGTAAGACAGAACCCAGGTGACACTGTGACGCAAGTGCCAAGCCGGCAGATGGAAAACATTACTGGGCCAATTCTAATACGATGACTGGATGCCAGCATCCCAACGTGAAAAATGAGGAGGAGCCACAGATCCATGTATCATGGAGCATGATGGTTAACGCCACCAGGGATGTCGTCCAGTGATCTGTGGTGCTGTCGGAAGCCCTTCTATCATTTCTTGTTCTTTATGTTTGGGGGGGTAGGAAACGTATTATCTCTGGTAGGTTGGGAAAGGAGGTTGGACGGCAGAATGATGTCAAATGCAAATTAACTATTGAGAGATACATATAAAAAGCAACAAGCATTGAAAATGTTATTTTCTCTTCCTGGGGCCTGAATTTTGGAAATTGATAGTGACATGGAATAAGAACACAGGATCTTTCTGTCTTCTTTACCTATAAGGCGGCCCTGAAAATATGGCTGAGCCGACCCGACCAGGGCCTCTGAGGCTCTTAGAGGTGGACATTAAATCAGCCAGCAAATCTAAGAAGCCCCTGTGTTCTGATTATTTCTCCCAATCTGCTTGGTTTTCTGAGAAATGTGCGTGTCTGCATCTACAGTGTTACAAGGAGCTGCTTATCTTTTTTCCATCCAGCAAACTGGAGGTCAGAAAGCAAAGGGAGAATACCTAATCGGGAGAATGGTGTATTTGAGAAGGGTTAGGTGTTAGAGCGGAGAGAACTGGTTTGGAATCCCAGCTCTGTGTGACTTTGGCAAGTTTCAACTTCTTCCTGATCTCTAAAGGGGGGGTTAATTCCTGCCAAACTACCTCACAGGGTAATTTAGAGATCAAAAATAGAAATGAGATAATACTTAAGAGACTGATTGGTCAGCTAGAAAAAAATGCAAGAGTAAAGTTTTTCTTCTTAACATTAAGTAACAATAGCAAAATAATAATTATCAACTATGTGTGTGGAGATTTTGACATTTTTACTCTGTTTTATCCCCTGTGCCTGGCATAGTGCCTGGCACAAAGTTGCAGTGCAAGAATTATTTATTGTATAAGTGAAAAAATGGGGCCAGGTAAATCTATAGATTACGTGGAGCTTAATACCCAAAAGGGTAAAGAAAGACACATTAAACTTCTTTAGTACATCGTAGGCAACTGATTTAATTTACGGTGCACTTGGGTAATTGTGTCTTTTTTTTTTTTTTAAGATTTATTTATTTTAGAGAGAGAGATAGAGTGGAGGGGAGGGGCAGAGGGAGAGTTTTTTTTTTTTTTAAGACTTTATTTATCTATCTGAGAGAGAGAGAGCACACAAGCAGGGGGAGTGGCGGAGGCAGAGGGAGAAGCAGGCCCGGGGCTCAATCCCAGGACCCTGGGATCACGGCCTGAGCCACCCAGGCGCCCCAGGTAGTTGTGTCTTCTTGAGACCTTTGTGCATAGAGAGCCCAGTAAATATTTAGACTCACTGGTACATGGGTCTAAATGTAGAATTAGACGCCAGGGAGGAAAAATCTCTCCCGTGATAGTACATCTGATTCTAAACAACTAGTTCACTTCCCTACTTCCCATTCCTTCCTTCTTTCTTTTTTTAAAGATTTTATTTATTTGAGAGACAGAGAGAGAAAGAGCATGTGCACGAGTTGGGGGAGGGGCAGAGGCAGAGGGAGAAGCAGACTCCCGCTGAACAGGGAGCCCTACACAGGGCTTGAGCCCATGACTCTGGGATCTCGAACGGAGCTAAAGGCAGACACTTAACCGACTGAGCCACCCAGGTGCCCCCCATTCCTTCGTTCTGATTTGAATTATCTCCCTCACAGCTGAGTATTGCTGAGATGAGAAATTGAAATCTGCAGCTGTGTCTCCAGTTCATTGAACTCCTGACTCCAACGGTACCTGGGGAACATCAGGATGCCAGCTTCCCAAAGCATACTTTGGGAAAAAGAATCACAGACCCATGTGAACCTGGCCCTGAAAATGATGGCGTGGCTTCAGGCCGTTCCAGAAATCCATGAGACATAGCCCTCACTGAGAAGGTAGAGTTTGGGTGGGCGGAATGCTGTGATATCAGTCTCCCCATCCAAATTCTAACTAATCTGAGCTCTCTCTTTTCTTTGGCTGCTAGGAAGCTCTGTGCCAAATCTAGACCAAGATCAACGATACAGGACCCTGTGGCTTTTCTTTTATGTTTTATAATTATAAGAATGATTTTCTTTATCTTACCTTCAGTTTCATTTTATTTTCGACTCTTACTTTCTTTTTGCCCTGGCATCATCACTGTTTTTATAGCCTGTTTCTCTGGAAACCACTTTGGATCTCTTTTAGCATGGTGCTAAGAAATGCAACTCCAGGTGTCGATCTGGAGTGACACCTGAGGAGTGTGAACCTGAGGTGTGAGCGCTCTGTCAGCACTGGCTGGGGCACCCTCTCGCCCTGTGAAGTTAGTCACGCAAGGGCAAACTTCATCCTCAACATGGAGAACATCTCTGTTCCGGTGGGAGACTGCAGGTGGTGGGGAGAGGCCCTGCTGACAAGTCAGAGTTCTAGAGATGTGGTCCCCCCTGTGAATCTGAGGCTGATTTAGAACGTAAGCTCCACAGTCAGCAGCAGCTCTGTTCTTGGGCATGTGGAAACAACCAACCAATGGAAACCTCCTGTTTTCAAGACGTCTGCTTTCATTAAATACTTGTGGCTGTGTTTCTAAAACCATAATGGTCAGTCCTAGCCTTCACAAGGAAACCTGAAGCTCCCCAATATGAAGGACTCTGGGCTAAATTTTGGTGCCACAAAAGTTCTCTAGAGTGGTGATGATGGCTGGCTCAATTCTTTTCTTGTTCAGTCAAACAGGCTAACACACACTGAAAACCAAAGGCTTTTTACCCAGCATATTCCAGGGTAATAGGATTTAAAGCCCCGTTTAAAAAAAAATGGCATGATTGACTTGGAGGAATATAGCTCAGAAAAAGATGGAGGAGGGGAGGAAGTTTGAGGAAAAGTGACATAAAGTAGCCAATAAATAGATATTTGATGAATAAAAGTTTGAATGAATAAATGGTAGGCTAGGATACTATCAATTCTTTATAAACTCTTAGTTTGGCCTTTTTTTTTTTTAAAGATTTTATTTATTTGACAGAGAGAGAGAGCCAGAGAGGGAATACAAACAGGGGGAGCAGGAGAGGGAGAAGCAGGCTTCCCACTGAGCAGGGAGCCCGATGCGGGGCTCTATTCCAGGACCCTGGGATCATAACCTGAGCTGAAGGCAGACGCTTAACAACTGAGCCACCCAGGCGCCCCTTAGTTTGGCCTGTTTTGAAGACTGGCTATCTCCTGGCAAATTGGGACAATTATTTTCTGCCAAAATTTTATAAATTTTGTTTTAAAAATAAAATAGTCCATTTTCCCCCAGTAATCACTGATAGTAGTTTTATTATAAGGTTATTTTTAATGCCTTCAGCCATCTCCCTTTCCTGCAGCCACTCCACGTAAGGTTCTTAGCTGACCTGGGGAATTATGTTACCACAGAAGGGTTCCAGTATCTCTCTGTCTCTGTCCTGTCCCCACTTCAACAGTCACACAGTGGCCCAGATTATCCCAAGCCCAAGCAGTTTGAATAAGGCAGTCCTTGTAACCCAGAGGCATTAATACAGTTTCTAAAATTGTGGGTTTTCTCCCCCCTCTCAGAATATCCACTGAGACTCTGGATCTGCTCCTTTGGGTCCACCGGTTATACTGTAGCTCATCTATTCATGGCCCAACAGGGCAGGGGTGATTGAGCCATCCTGTGAGCATCTCCACTGCCCTGCCGCATTTGCGCTGCTGAAAGCTTCTATTATGATAGCTAGGAATCAGAGGAATGGAATGAAAAGAAGCGGGGGGTAGAACAGAGGGGAAGGTGGCTTAGCCCTTCTGGGTGGCCACCTCTGAAATAGGAATCTATACTTGCTCATATAAACACCACACTAAGTTTTTCAAATTCTCAAATCACATTTATACACTTAAAACTATCTTTATTTTCAAGTTGTCCTGGATGAGACACAGATGGGGCTATCTATTTTAAAACAAAATTAGAAAATCAACACTAAAGCAAACATTTTTGTTAATCCATGAGAAAACATTTTTTAGTTTAACTGATGCCAAACGGCACTGATACTTCCAAACCCAGAAATACATCAAAGAAAATTGAATATTCTCTGTGCTGCTGATAGCAAATGCCTAGGAAGTATAATGCAGAGATCATGCTTCCAGGAGGAAGACAGCTCCTTCCAACCTCCAGTGTTTTAGTCAAAGCACAAGTTTGCACTTCCAAAGCCTTCACAGCATGTTGTATGGGGCTATCGTGCCTGCCTCCGATCCCCCTCCTGATATGGCCAAGGTCATCATATTTCCATTATAAATGCTAAAGACTCAAGTATTAAAAAAAAAAAAAGAATTTAAAAAAGCTACTCAGTCCCTGCAGGCGAAACTACACACTGTGAGCTCTTTGAAGACAAGGACTGTGCCTTCTCACTCCCCTCTGATGGCCCACGTGGTACTCAGTGCTGCGCCCCAGGAGACTCAGAATTTGTTCATTGGAGTATGATTATTGAGTTCATGGATTTAATTTTTAAATAACAGTTTATCAAAATCTCACCTCTTAAATATAAGTGTAAAACGAATTTGATTTGCACAAGGACAACTCCATATATTAATAGTTTCAAGAAATTTATTTTTTAGGCTGAATTATGTTCTCAACACCTACTTGAATTAACAAGGAGGGTATAAACTTCTAAAGTTTTTCATTTTCTTCTTTCTTCTTCTCAGAAAAACTCTATAAAATTTTCCCAAAAAGCTATCACCACTAAAACAAACCCCCCCCCCCCCCCCAACCACCACCATTCTTTGTGTTAGGAGTTTTTTTCCCCTACTGCTTAATTGTACTTCAGTTCCCATAAGAGATACTGGGGACGCTCTGCTTTCAGGAGTAGAATACTCTCATTGAAAAGAACCTTCCAAGAACATGCAGTCCAGGTCCTTCATTTACAGAAGAGGAAAACTTGCCCAATTCCGTTAATTTGAGGTGTGATTAAAGCTCCACTAGGGCAGGAACCAACCCTGCATTTCCAGCGTCTCACAGAATGCCTGGCACACAGTAGACATTCAATAAATACTTGCTGGATAAACAGATGACCCAACAGGAGCTAAAGATGCCGTCTCTGAGTTCCCTGACCAGTCCTTCTACAGCACTGTGGCCAAGCCACAAGCCCAGTTTGGCAGTGATACACTAAGTGGGAAATAGGGATATCAGGGCCCATGCTTGGAGACAGGCATCTCCAGGGCTGAATTAATCTCCTGCCGGTGGGGGATACCAGGATGAAGTTATATTGAGAACCCTAAAAATCCATACTGGCTTCCCATTGTATTGTTATTTCCTAACCTCTAATTTTTAGGCAGTCATTCTAGGAGCCAGATCCTTCTGGTTGTCTGAATCACTCCATAACTTCCAGGTAACCAGAGCAGTGACAATAGGTTCTTCAAGGTCACTGGGATAGGGTGTGCTCCATGGCAATAGAAGAAGCTTAATGAGATGCAAACTTTCTAACTTAAACCATTAAAAAAAAAATGAAAAAAAAGGAAAAAGCAAGGACTAGAGAATGACAAATTCCAGAGTTGAAAACGGTTACTAAACTCTTCCAGATTTTCCCTACTAGTAAAAGTGTGAAGTTATAACTGCTCGGACCAAATGAGATGTGCACGCTTTACTCTTGAAACAGCAGTGCATTATTAACTATCACTCTAAGGACCTGACAGAATCAATACACGCCCACGTAATAGATGCTCTTGAGTTCTCTCCGACTAGAGCAGCAGTGAGTGGGCCTGTCTCTAATTGAGCCAGCCTCATCCAGAGCCATGGACTTGTTTGCCTGGAGTGCTCCAAACTCGAGAGCTCTGTAAACACATCATTAGCCTACCTAGTCACCCCCTCCCCTTCCTGGCTGCCTTTGTCTGCTCCTTCTTGGGGCCCACTCCATTGTTACTCAGGCCCACACTCTCCTTCAAGACTGTCTGAGGTACTCTTCGTGCATTTATTCACAGAGAAGGACTGGTCCAGCTCTTCAGTGTCCTGGCAGTGACCTTGGTAAAAATGGGCGAGGCTGGCCAGTGTGGGTTTCCTGACAGGTTTGGATAAGGTGATTAGAGAAATCCCTCTCAGCTCCCAATGTCTATAATCCCTAGTACTCTTTGCATTCATCACTTTGGTAGTTCTTTAAATTCTTCACCTGGAAATCTGGGGATTTGTAGAAGAGTATGAGTAATTAGTATTTGTATACTTAATGAAAAATAAGTAAATTTTTATGCTAATTCAGATTCCATTATTTTCTAAGATAGACTTTTTTTTTTGGGGGGGGGTGGCTAATTAGACAAAGACTGCCATCATTTTATTTTAAATGGGGTTCTGAGTTTACCCTAGTCAAGCATTTGATTGGTTAAGTATATAGAGGGAGGGCCTGCTTGGAACTTTTCAAGTTTGCTAAAGAATTTTTTTTTTTTTAATTTCTCTACCACAAATATTTTTTTGGTAAATAAAAATATCAGTGCACCATGGCAAAACTTGGTTTTGTAGAAGTCTTTGTGAATTGTACTATATTACTTACATGTTCTGCAGATATGTGTTTCCTGTCCAACTAAATTATCAGGGAGAAACTGTCATATTCTTTCCTCACATGGCTCAGTGCCACCTATTCAATATGGATGGAAGAAAAAAATGGAGAGAAGGATAGAGGAAGGGAAAAAGAAGGAGAAGAAGGATCTTCCCTAGGGTTCTGAGTTTACCCTAGTCAAGCATTTAATGGGTTAAGTATATAGAGGGAGGGCCTGCTTGGATCTTTTCAAGTTTGCTAAAGAATTTTTTTTTTTTTAATTTCTCTACCACAATGTTACTTGCTTGACGAAAAGTCCTTTGGGCTTTTGAGGGTTAGGTAGACCAGCATATAGTAAGCTAGTAATCCAAAGAGGAGAGACAGATGGGAGGGGATTGTTTTCTGAAGCATTTCATTGATAAAGGCATGTTATGTATATTTTATACCTTGCTTTAGGACCCTGTTGGTTGAAACCAAAAAAAAAAAAAAAAAAAGTCAGTTTCTAATACTTGGTCCCAATACAAGAAGAAAGTCAACCTTTTAGTAATAGAAAGATTCTATTATTTTGAGTTTACGCAAATATCACGTTTTCAAGCTATAAAATTTTCCTTCTGATGTGTGGTGTGTATGTGTGTGTGCACGTGTGTGTTTGAGTGTAAGGGGGAATCATTTTGGCATTTCACACTTTCCCTATTAGGAAGAATCTGGAAATTTTAACACCAGTGTTCATCTTTGGAAAAATCCCACTAAAAATATTCAAGCCAAAGGGTGCACACATTATTTCTCATTAACTTGGTTCGCCCCCATGCCCAACTCTGCCTTAAACAATGCAAGTGTTTAATGACCTGAGTTTAACTATAAAACATGTTCACTTTTGGGGCGCCTGGGTGGCTCAGTCGTTAAGCGTCTGCCTTCGGCTCAGGTCATGATCTCAGGGTCCTGGGATCGAGCCCCGGATCAGGCTCCCTGCTCAGCGGGAAGCCTGCTTCTCCCTCTCCCACTCCCCCTGCTTGTGTTCCCTCTCTTGCTGTGTCTCTCTCTGTCAAATAAATAAAATCTTAAAAAAAAAAAAATGTTCACTTTGACTTCATTAAGCTATAAACAAATGCATAGTCTAAATGGGTTTTGGTAGCTTCATTTCTCAGAATGGATTTAGCAGCAATATGGCAGACCTTTAAAATTAATAACTTTGAAATAGAATAAAGTGTCTAAAATATAACCACATACATATGATCATTTGATTTTGGTAAATGTGCAAGGCAGTTCAATGGACAAAGATTAATCTTTTCAATGAATGGTGCTGAAACTATTGGACGTTCTTAAGTAAAAAGATGAACCTTAGTATCTTGCCTCTTATATGAAAACTAACTCTACATGGATCAAAGATCTGAATGTAAGAGATAAAACTATAAAATAACTTTTGGAAGAAACATAGGAGAAAATCGTTGAGGTCTTAGGTTAGGCCAAGATTTAGACATGACAACAAAATCAAAATCAAAATTTAAAAAAGATGAATTGGACATCATCAAAATGTAAAGTTTCTGATCTGCAAAAAGACACCGTGTGCAAAGACAAATATGATCTGGGAGAAATATGTGCACAACACATCTGATAAAGAACTTGGATCCAGAAAATACAAAGGATGTTTAAAACTCAGTAAGAAAATAATCCAATGAGAAAATGGGAAAAGATTTGAACAGACACTTTACCTAAGAAGATATATGAATGGCAAATAAGTATATGAAAAGATACCCAATATCATTAGTCACTAGGGAAATGCAAATGCAAACCACAATGAGACACCACCACACACCTATCAGAATGGCTCAACAAACAAAAAAGCTGACAGTAACACGTACTGGTGAGAGTACGCAAAACTAGAATGCTCACACGTGGCTGGTGGGAATGCAAAATGGCACAGACACTTTGGAAACAATCTGGCAGTTTCTTATAAAGTTAAACACACACTTATCATGTGCCCCAGTAATCTCACTCTTGGACATTTACCCAAATGAAATTAAAGCTTACATTAACACAAAAACCTATACATGTATATTTATAGTAGCTTTTTTCATAATTTCAAAAACTGGAAACAACCCAAATGTCCTTCAGCTACTGAAGGGATAAAGGAACTGGCACCTCCACACAATGGAAGACTATTCCACCATAAAAATAAATGAACTACAGGTACACACAGTAACACTGATACATAAAGACACATTATGCTAAGTGCAAGAAGCCATATTCAAAAGGCTACATGCCTCATGATTCCATTTTTATGCTATTCTAGAAGTACGAAGATTACAGGAACAGAAAATAGCTCGGTGATTGCCAAGGGCTGGTGGTGGGGGAAGGGGTTGGCCACAAAGGAACAGTATAGTGTAAGTGTTAGAGAGATGAACTCTGCATTTCCATTGTCGTGGTAGTTACATGACTGCATTCATTCATCAAAACTCATAGAACTTTATACCACTTTCACATACAGTGAATTTTCCTGTATGTAAATTAAAAAGTAAATAAACAATATCTCACGTAAATGTCCATCAACAGAGGATTGTTCAAATAAATTACGGGCCACTTCCCAAAGGAATAAAATCTTTCTGTTAAAAAAGAATAAGGTCAGTTTGTACATAACAGCAAGAAAACATGTGGAAGAGAAAAATAAGTTGTAGAAGTGTAGGCATATGGTGAATCCAATCCACTTTAATAAATATATGCATGTGTATGTTTGTAACTCTATAGAAAATAAAATATGGAGGAATATTCTCCAAAAAAGTAACAGAAAGATATTTTGAAAGGTTGGATGATAATGGACTTTCATTTTCTATGATTTCCATTTATTATAATAATGTATGGAGTTTTTAAACAAATAGAATTTTTTCATAATGCAAAATTATAAAGATATAAAATCTGATGGCTTGAGCTGAAGGTATGCATGTATTTTCCCATAAAAGCACAGAATTTAAGCGAGTTTTCTGCCAGGCACTTAAAAATAGGTTTTAGCAATATTTGAAATGGAAGCTCTGCTCTTAATTTCAAGTCAGATTTAAAGGTAAGATTGGCAAGTTCCCTTTGAGCCAGCATTTGTGTTGCCACAGCAACTGTTTGCCAGATTTCAAAGAATATTTTATGTAATCAAATGAAAAAGGCAAACTAATACAAGACATATCCTATGAACACTGGTACATGGAAAATCAAAGCTTTTTACAGTCTCCAAACCTTAGGACTTTTAAACATTTAATGTTCTCTCAGATATAAAGTTGTCTTTTCACAGAAAAATGTCTAATCACTTTAAAACCACATCAATGATGTAATGTATGGTGATTAACATAACATAATAATAAAAAATAAATAAAACTTTTCACCTTCTAAAAAAAAAAACCAAAAAACCCCCCTAAAAAACCCCACCACATCTATCTGTTACAGGCCAGAGAACTCACCCTGGCCAAGCAGGACAAGAAAATCTATGATAAACATGAGAACAATCCAACAATGAACACAATGTCACAGTTCAACCAAACCCTGGGATCTTGGATATTTTCTTGGAACATACCACTTCCATGTAAGCCAGAATATGGAAGTTTTTATTACGATTGCATTCAGTGAAAATAAAATGGTGGTACTGCAAAATTTTTTAAGAGTGTTGGCCAGTGTTGGGCTTTAAGTGCAATATTTTTTGAAGATGTTAATTGGAAGCACAAATTGACTCTTCAAGAGTCACACAGTTCCCAGAATTTTCCTTAATAAGAACAGCATGTTGAAGAGATACTTCTGAAGAGAAAAAAGAATACAAGTCTAGAAAAATTCCTGCTGTCTGATTTACCGAGCCATTTGTTGGGATTCACTGGAATCCAGTAAGAGAACTCTATGGATACAGTGGTGCTTGCTCCCCCCACCCCTCAACTTTGCTCCCCTCAAGGGCTGGCAAATATTTTCATGAGTCTGAAGAGGATACCATCGACGAGGGAGTCTGCCAAAATGGAGTCACCTTTCCTTGGATCACCCTCAACTGTCATGGCAACTGGATTTTTTTTGGATACAACTTTTCAGATTGATAACTGAGCTCCTGTATATTTCCTTACAGATGTTCAAATGTTCACAGAAGAGCTTGTTTTAAATAGCTTCCATTTTAATACAGTTTGGTTTTAATGAATATGGATTTGAATGGAGAAATCATGCCTTATGTCTTAAGCCTTTGAACCTTCCCCCTTATGATTTTTACTCGAAGTACAAAAGGATGGGGGGAAAGAACATAGAAAAAACCCAGTTGTTATTAGAAAAAAATTTATACTATTTTAGTACTGACAAAAATATTCCTTCAAACAATTTGCATTCTGCAATTTCCTTCCACAAGCACCATGGTTCTCTCTCATTCCACTATAGATGGTAGTTTGGTTGCTCTAGTCTACTCCCCTCAGAATTCTGAAAAGCTCATCTGTGCTTTCACCTTCCATTTCATTAAAGAGGAAGATAAATTGATTGATTCTTCCTTAGTGGAGAATCCATTTGGAATCAGAGATTGGTTTTCAGGCCATGGTCTAAAACATTTACCATAGGTATTCAATAAACATTCATTCTCTCTCTCTGTCTCACCCTTAGCTCTTGACTCTCTCACTTCCAATCCAGGTTGCATATCTAATTATCAGATCTATCAGAATAAGAGCCTTAAAACATCAATTTCATCCAGCAACTTCCTTGGTCAATATTTTCCAGTGGCTCCCAACTGCCCATAAAATGTAGTCTGAATTTCTCTTCCTGGCATTCAAGGACCTCTGTAATCTGACTCCAAGTTGATTCTAGCCCATTTTTAAGACAAATTTCTAGTAGACCAGCCTTCTCACCGACTCCTATCTTTTTTTTTTTGGATTCCCTGTCTTTAAATGGCAAGTCCTAAGCAAATCCTTCACTGTCTTTGAGTTAAAGCATGTCTTTTGCATGAGGACTGACTACCCCACTCTTACCTCTGCTAGGTCACAAGAACCATAGGAATAGCTTCCATGTAATCGGTGCCTCCTGCACCTATCATGAATTCCCCATACATTATCTCATTTCATCATCATAGCGACTTGTAAAGAAGGCATTTTGATCGTTTTATAGACAAGGAAATTGGAGCTCAGTGATATTTGCTTAAGACCATGTTGCTGTTATAGAATGGTGAAAACAAGTTTCTCTCTTAAGACTATCTGATCCTAGAGCCACTTCTCTTTCCCTGTCTCTATGTTGCCTTCATTTATCTCTCCAGCTCAGAACCTTGTCCAGATTTATCTTGGCATCACTTATTTGATGCTTAATCTCATTCTGTCTTGAGTTGCTAATTACACGTTCACTTGTGCTTATCTTCTCGATGTGGCTGTTAGAGGACAGTGACCTCACCCTACTAACAAACCACCTCCACCAGCATCTAGCACAGTGCTGCGGACATATAACAAGGATGGAGTGGGTGAGCATGGCCTGAAATCCTACATACATATTCCTTTCTGAACTGGATTATCCCCTGGTTTCCTATTTCTGTTAATAATAGCACTCTATGCTGGGGTGCCTGGGTGGCTCAGTCGGTTGAGTGTCTGACTTGTGATTCTGGCTGGGGTCGTGTTCTCGTGGGTCATGGGATTGAGCCCCGCATCAAGTTCCACGCTCAGCAGGGAGTCTGCTTGAGATTCTCTCTCTCTGTTTCCCTCTTCCCCTCTTCCTGCTCACGTGCACGCGCACTCTCTCTAAAATAAATAAATAAATAAATCTTTTTAAAAAATAGAACTCTTTGCTGAGTTACTATTATCAAATGAAATATATCCTTCAATCCTTAACCCATGTACCTACCAGAGAGTGTGACTCATAAAGGATATTATGAGAGAGATGAGCTTTACTCTAATATCAATTTTCTAGAATTAATGAGTGTCGAATAAATGCACGGAGTTAAGTAAATCATCTGAAGGATCTTTCTTTATAAACAGTCCACACTGGAATTTGATATTTTTTTTCTCTAATTATACCTCAATTTTATAATATGGGGTTCATTCAAACCAAAATTTAAAATTTGAGATTTAAAACGTTTCATTATGGAAACTTGCTAGTGTGAAAAACGGAAAGCACATAGTTTAGTACAGGTACTTTGATCTGACTACTTTGGCTTGAAAATTTCTTTAAAATGCTCTAAATTGTATTGCTTCTTGGCCTTTTAGCTAAGATCAGGTGTAAAATGCTCTAAATTGTGCAATGGTAAATATCTCTGTTCTTTGAGTTTCCTGCCTTTTCTGCAAACCACAGCTACATTAAGTCTTTCCAATGTACACTTCTTGCACATTACCTTTTTTTAAAATTTAATTTTGTTATGTTAGTCACCATACAATACATCATTAGTTTTTGATGTAGTGATCCACGATTCATTGTCTGCATATAACACCCAGTGCTCTATGTAGTACGTGTCCTCCTTAATACCCACCACCGGGCCAACCCATCCTCCCACTCCCCTCCCCTCCAAAACTCTCAGTCTGTTTCTTGGAGTCCATAGTCTCTCATGGTTCATCTCCCCCTCTGATCCCCTCCTTCATTTTCCCTTCCTTCTCCTAATGTTCTTCATGCTATTCCTTATGTTCCACAAATAAGTGAAACCATATGATAATTGACTTTCTCTGCTTGACTTATTTCACTTAGCATAATCTCCTCCAGTCCCATCCATGTTGATGTAAAAGCTGGGTATTCATCCTTTCTGATGGCTGAGTAATATTCCATTGTATATATGGACCACATCTTCTTTTTCTATTCATCTGTTGAAGGGCATCTCGGCTCTTTCCACAGTTTGGCTATTGCGGACATTGTTGCTATGAACATTGGAGTGCATATGGCTCTTCTTTTCACTACACCTGTGTCTTTGGGGTAAATACCCAGGAGTGCAATTGCTGGGTCAAAGGGTAGCTCTATTTTTAACTTTTTGAGGAACTTCCACACTGTTTTCCAAAGTGGCTGTACCAACTTGCATTCCCACCAACAGTGTAAGAGGGTTCCTCTTTCTCCACAACCTCTCCAACATTTGTTGTTTCTTGCCTTGTCAATTTTTGCCATTCTAACTGGTGTAAGGTGGTATCTCAATGTGGTTTTGATTTGAATTTCCCTGATGGCTAATGATGATGAACATTTTTTCATGTGTCTGTTAGCCATTTGTATATCTTCTTTGGAGAAGTGTCTGTTCATGTCTTCTGCCCATTTTTTGACTTGATTATTTGTTTTTTGGGTGTTGAGTTTGAGAAGTTCTTTATAGATCTTGGAAATCAGCACTTTGTCTGTAGTGTCATTTGCAAGTATCTTCTCCCATTCTGTGGGTTGCTCCTTGTTTTGTTGACTGTTTCCTGGACCCTCAAATCTATGGTCAAATAATCTTCAACAAAGCAGGAAAAAATATGCAATGGAAAAAAGACAGTCTCTTCAATAAATGGTGCTGGGAAAATTGGACAGCTATAAACAGAAGAATGAGACTCAACCATTCTCTAACACCATACACAAAGATAAACTCAAAATGGATGAAAGACCTCAATGTGAGACAGGAATCCATCAAAATCCTAGAGGAGAACATAGGCAGTAACCTCTTTGACATCGGCCACAACAACTTCTTTAAAGATACATCTCCAAAGGCTAGTGAAACAAAAGCAAAAATGAATTTTCGGGGCTTCATCAAGATAAAAAGCTTCTGCACAACACATTACCTCTTAGGAGCAAGTTCATTATGGAACTTCTAGCATTGCCAACAAGCACCGTGCTTTTTTAATGGCTCATATCTTACTGATGCACTTTGTAAAGATTCTTTACCAAGAGTGAAGATAACTGATTTTGAAAACAGAGGTTAAGATTTTAAACTTGATATGAGAATGAGTGAATGAGATAAAACCCTTGCTGAACCTAAATATTTGCTCAGGTTTGGCATATTTATTCATTTCCCTTATTTGGTGAAAAGAGAGAGAGAACCACAGGGGGACTACTTCATCTATATATCTGCTACTAGACATATGCTGTGTGCATTTTCATAAAGACTTTTATGACTTATGTGATCCTTAAGTAGCATATCCATGCCAGCTGGTGGGCTGGAATATAAAACACATCTCTCAGAAGAAGCTATTATTGGGTCAATAATATGCTAATTAAAAGGGCTTGTGCAACCATCCTTGGGATCCCCAATAGTAGAGGCTTGTTTTCTAGAACCCTCAGCATCACTGCATCTTATGTTGTCTCTAATAGCTTTACTGGTGCCTCACATTCTCACTCATAATGATGGGAACAAAGTATTGGTGAACCTAGTGATCCTAAGTTATGTTTTACACTTAATAGGGATTTACAATCATTGCACCTAACTTGGTAAACTTCAAGAGTTTCTATGGAGTCAAGTTACTCTAACGCTAATTATATGCAGAATATATCAACATGGCATTACATTCACCTATTTACAACACTGTGCACAGTAAAACAGCACTGAGGTCAGGAGATGAGATGTCTGGTGTAACTAAGTGAATAACTTGTACACCTTGGGGCAGCACTTTGGGAAGTATAAGAATTTCATTTTGCAACAGTAAGTATTGGGTGAAGATGAGAGGAACAAAGAATGAGACACACTGTCTCTGACTTTGAAAACGGAAGAGGCCACTTTGTACATGGGTTGATTCTACATAGCTCTTGAGAAATGCACAAAATGTTGCTTCAAAAACCATGCTTCACTATTTCCATGGTAATAAAATTATTTGGAACTGGTGGTGCCAGAATAGTCAAGTTTTATTCTTGTCAAGTATTCCATAGCATAGCTCTATTTCCCTGGCCTTAAACCCAGCTCTTCATTTCTGTCATCCGCTGCCCTCAAGAGTTTCCTTCTTTCTATACTTGTCCTCTTTCAATATAACAACATGGAGCACAGCACACTCCATTTTGCTAAAGTAAGCTGAGGGACAAACAGACTATGTCAAAAAGATAAAATGTCTCTGAAATATATATAGAGTCAATTCCTGGTCTCATAGGTCTAATTAAGGTAGACTTTTCTTAGCAGAGCTGTGTAGTATTTCTGATGGCCTCTAGGCCCTTTGGTAACTGATAACCTTGACATGGTTTACTAAGCTGGTCTTGGTTGGACTGTTACAGGATTTTCTCTGGTTCTCTAATATACCATGGCAGTAGAATGGCCATCAGTTCCCCAACCCAAATCTGGAAGTGCACAAAATCACTGCTCTGGTTTCAACAACCTGATATTAGAGACATTTATTCCTATGCAGGTAGTATAAGGTTTCTCCAAAACAAAACAAAACAAAACAAAACAAAACAAAACAAAACAAAACAAAAAAACAACCAAACAAATAAAAAACCCAACAACAACAAAGAACCGCCCCCCTGCCCCCCCCCGCCCCGCCAAGATCTGAGAACACTGAGCTCTGACTCGCACATGGCCATGATCAGCTAGAGCTGAGCAGGAGTGCCCAGGCCCTGTGGTAAGACTCAGGTCTCCTTATCACATTTCATTACCTGTCTGGCCCCTGCAAACATTTGACTTTGTAAGCTCTGTAGAATTTTGGGTAAGATACATTGCACAAGGCCTTACCCTCTTATGATTTCCATATTTGTATAAATCAAACTTGGCTTTTGCCAAGATATATGACTAATTTTAGGATGCCATTGAACACATAAATGTGTTTGAGAGCTGATGGGGATAGAGCAGAGGAAAAGGCACAAGGTAGACTGAGAAACCAACTTCTTGTCTTGGTTCTGTTAGTCTCGTTTCGTAGGCCTTAGTTTTCAAGGAGTCCATAAGTATCTGATTTATGTCATTAAAAAAATAATAAGTCCAGAGAAACCAAGATGCATATTTACATGTACTACATGTCAACTGGAGTTCACCAAAGCACCAGTATGTGCCACATAGATAACAGAGTTAGTCCTAATGTTTAGCTGAAGAGTATTCATGTATTGCAAGGCAAGCCACTTAAAACAAACAAACAAACTTATATCCATATATCTTTTGCTTGCCTGTGTGTATCAGTGTTTTGGCAATATTTTGCAATTATAGCAGAAATTGTTGCTTTTCAACAGTATTGACATGCTCTTCTACATCTCCTAGCCTCCCTTGAGTTAGGTTGGCCACATGACTAATTCTGACCAAAATTAATGAAGGTTATTTGTGTAATTTCTTAGCTAATATGGTTAAGGGTATGTGTTCCTTCTTCACTTTCTGTCTCCCTTGCTCCCCACTCCTTCTACCCCATTTGTCTGCTTCAAGTATAAGTTGGCAGAGCCTCAAGATGGCAGCACTTCGGTTCCTAAGTCATTAATTAGAGGGAAGGTGCCTGACCATGTCAGATCTTGATGTGAGTGAGACATAAGCTTCTGTTACAGTAAGGCACAGCAATTTCAGAATTCACTGGTTATCATAGCGTAATTTGGCTTTTAATATAATAACTAACACAAGATAGAGAGGTAACTTGTCTGCCAAAGCTGACAGAAGACTGCAACTGTCATCTATAATCCATAATTTCAAATTTTTGTATTCCTCAAAATGCCTTAATTCATTACAAGCATTATATTAAGCTTATATTAAACTTATGAATTCTTAAAGGCCTCATTGCTGTTACTGATAGTTTTTGTAATATATTCATGTTTCAAATTATAAAACGTACTAATAAGACACTAATCTGTTCTCTTTCAGGTATTAGGGCTCCATGCAAAATTCATGTGGAATAAAAAGGATTCCACTTCTAAAAGTGTTGGGAAATCACTAGACTAGATGATATGAAAGGTTCCATAAAATAATAAAATTCAATAACAAGTTCTGTATCACCCTTGACCCAACAAAAGGAAAACCATTGCCTTGAAGCCACAAAGAGGTAGAAACTATTTCTGTGAAATGCATGCAATTTCATTGATTTCACATCCCACAGGTATAATAGATAAAAATTCCCAGGAGCTGTAGGAAATCCTAAAAGAATGGATGAATCCTGTTATTTTTTAATTCAGTTTTTCGAAAAGGAACACGAAGCTGTGAATAATGGAACTCACAGTAATGTGTGAGGCTAAAAACATGGATTTAGAACATGTGGCCACACTTCCATGGCAAAACTCCATGTGTCAGGATTTTGATATTGTTTATATTAGTTATCTATTTCTGAGTAATAAATTACCTCAACATTTAGAGGCTTAAATAATAACAAATCTTTTACCGCACAGTTTCTGGGGGTCAAGAATTCAGGAGTGGCTCAGCTGGGGAGCTCTGGCTCTAGAGATTCTGCTTCCAATTCAGCATATTCACCTTGCTGGCAAATTGGTGCCAAGTGTGGCAGAAGGCTTCTGCTCCCCTCCAAGTGGGCCTCCCTCATGACTGACTGTCCTCATGATGTGATGGCTGCCTTCCTCTTCCCCAATGGAAAGCAAGGTGGAAGTCATGATATTTTGTACCTAGCCTCGGAAATCACAGTCTGTCATTTCTACAATATCCTATTAGCTACACAGGTCTACTACCCTTTTCCGTGTGGGAGAAGACTACACAAGGGTGTGGATACCAGGAAGTGGGAATCACTGGGCACCATCTTGAAGGCTGGCTACCACATGGTTCTCGTTAAAGAGGAAAGCCTTATCCATAACTAAACATGCAGAGTGGACACTGTTCAAGTTGTATTTATTCAAGTAAAGAGTGAAATGTCTCTCCAAATGTGTTCACCTTAATCATGCGTTTCGAGAAATGTCACATTTTTTTTTAAGATTTTTATTATTTATTTATTTGAGAGAGAGAATGAGAGAGAGAGCATGAGAGGGAGGAGGGTCAGAGGGAGAAGCAGACTCCCCGCTGAGCAGGGAGCCCGATGCGGGACTCGATCCCGGGACTCCAGGATCATGACCTGAGCTGAAGGCAGTCGCTTAACCAACTGAGCCACTCAGGCGCCCGAAATGTCACATTTTAAGGAAAACACTGGGGAATGTTCAGGAGAATTTTGTTGGCCTCCAAACAATAGACTTTCTACTGGAACATATAGAGTTAAAAGGAACCAGAAACATCTTGTTGACATAGTAAGTCTGTTATTAATCTTCGCATGTACTGATATCCAATTAAAACAAAGAAACTTTTCAGCTTGGCTGAACACATTATGTACTTTGCCATTCTCATTCCAACAGAAAAAAAAAAAGGCAGTATGTACTGAATTTCCTAGAGATTGGAACTTTAAGGTAGGATCTAAATATCATAATAAACAAATAAAATAATGTGTCCAGGAAAGTATATATGGAAAAGTTCTAGTGTAAGACAAAACATTCTTTGGGCGGGGGAGCGGAAAACAAAGTAGTTTCCTCTTTATTTTTTCCCAACCAGTTTTTTTTCGGGTGAATATTACCATTTTATCCTAATTTCATCCATTTATGCAGACTAGATTTCCAAACATAGGAACCTAATGGAACTCCAGAATCACTCTGAGCTGACCATCTTTCTTAGAGAAGCTTCCTGCGGCCTCTTCTTAGGACTACATGATTGCTATCCAAATGCTATTTCTGGTTTGTCTTGGAGCAAGGTTGGGCGGAATCTTCACAACTGGAGGTATCAGGACTTATTCTGACCTTTGGGACAGAGAAACCAGAAGGCACCTGGACTTCATCAGTGGGGCCACAGGCGCTGCTTCTGAAAATAAATGCCACCTCACCATTTCTGACCATGGCAGTGAGCTTAGCTATCAACAGAAACCCAACTGTATTATAAATTAATCAACTGACTTCCTATCAAAGAAACAGGGCTGAGAGGGAAGGAAGCTAGGAAAACATCTCTGTAAAGCTCTGCTTCAAGATGCTGAGGCCAAGAGCAGATCAGATGGAACAGGAAAGGCACTGTGGGGAAATCAGATGAAGCCCACACCAGTGAGGAGGGAAGTAAAAGTGATGGCTTCAAGCCAAAAAGAGGCTGAAAACAGATGGCAGAAAATTAAAGCATCTGACTAGGCTGGAGATCTTAGGTGGCTGTCAACTAACAAATATAAATGAATTAGAGCGACTTGGCATATAAGAAATAGTGTTGAGAAAAGAAACCAGTCGTGCCTAAACTCTAAATAATTGTTGACCATATTGTGTGAAATTTCATGCATTTGTAAATAAAGATTAATTACACTGAAGAAAAATAGAGTGGACACAAATAATAATTATCTGGAAGAAAATTTCTAGGTAATTATGACAAAACACAGGGGTTAGGGCAGAGGAAAGATGTGAAAGTGTACTAGAGATATTATCTTGTTGAATAAAGGAAGCAATCTGTAAAACAATATTACTTTTAATATTGTTCCACTTTTGTATATACAAAGTATATAAATATACACGGCAGAGAAAAAACTTTGTTAGGACACAGGCCGGATTTTTGAAGTGGTAACTGAGAGAACATTTGTGCACTTCCATATTATTTAAATTAAAAAAAATTAAAACATACCCTTTGTAAATAAAACCTTTAAAGAATAGCATTTCTGACCATGGGTACTGTTCCCATGCTTTAATGAAAACAGCTTTTGGCAACAACAACAAAAAAATTAAATAAAAAATGCAAATTTCCCCAGATATATTTTTAAAGTATGGAATCTCTTATTTTTTTGACATTGATATGCTGATTATATGCTTACTGCATTTTGTAAGTAAAACATGTCACAGTTAATGTCAGACATTGTGGCTGCCCTGGAGTCTGCTGTGATCTCCCTTCAAGAAAGAAACTGGCCTTTGAGCAACAAGGAGTGCAATTAATGGGCAGCCTTCAGCTGTTACCTCAATGGCAACCTCCTTGGTCTGAGCCAAGGCCAAGCACATTCCTCTTGGGCAGTACCAGCCAATGACTGAGGATGCTGCAGGCAGGATCATCTAGGGCCTGGCCATTTCCTTCTAGAAATCTCCTCTGACAGGCAATCTTTGCTTCCGAACTTCCCCCTGCATTGGTCTCACCTCTGACAGACCTGCATCATGGTTTGAGGCTCTCCCTAGATTGCTTTCCCTTCTTTCCTTTCAGTTTTCAGATCTACATACTAGTCAAAGACTTTCCCTGCTCCTTCCTGCTCCCTCCTCTTTTTTTTTTTTGAAGAAGAAAATTAAGGAAAAAATTTTTATAATCTGAAGTAGAAAATAGTTTTTTGAGCAGGACTACAAAAATCAAATCCATAAAAAAAGAATGATGAACTTGACAGTGGTAAATAATATAAACTTATGTATAAGAAAACACCATAAGCAAAGCCATATGTAACATTCTAACATTCAAGTATGAATATGTATAATATATAAAGAGTTTCTAACACTCAATAATACAAAAAATCCCATAGAACAATTGACATTTCATAGAGGAGGAAATAAAAATGGAAATAAGCATCTAGAAAAGATGTTTTATTTCAGTAGTAATGTGGGAATGTAGTAAAGATAGTAATAGTGATGGACACTTATTGAATACTTAGGTCCTAGGTATTGTTCTAGGTTTTATAGATTTTAATTCACATCATCTTGGCAATCACTGTCTGAAGTAGGTAATATAATTCTCCCTAGTTTATAAATGAGAAAAATGAGTCACAGAAGAGTTAGATAACTTGCCTTGTGTCAACAGCTGGGATTTTCACTCACATACTGTGACTTCAACAGCCACATACTTAACTATTCTGATTCACAAAAACTTGCTAATAACCAAGGGAAACAGATAGATATTCCATTGGTGGAATTCTAAGCTGGTATAGTCTTCTTTTTCTTTCTTTTAAGTTTTTATTTAAATTCTTGTTAGTTAACATGTAGTGTAGTATTAGTTCAGGTGTACAATTTAGTGATTCCACACTTCCATGCAACACAAATTGCTTATCACAATAAGTAAATTCTTTAATCCCTATCAACTATTTAACCCATCTCCTGACCCACCTGCCTTCTGGTAACCATCAGTTTGTTCTCTTGGTTTGCTTCTCTCTTTTCCCCCTTTGCTCATTTGTTTTGTTTCTTAAATTCCACTTATCTTTTTTTAACCTGGGGAATTCTTTTTTTTATTAACATATAATGTATTATTTGTTTCATCCCTCCTCTCTTTATCTTTTAAAGTTATTATCCCCTACCCCATAAGGCTCTTCTAACTCTGTCTCAGCACCTACCTCCTGGAGGATCCAATCAACAGAGATATCTTTCAGGGTTCTATACACTTTAAAAGGACTCTTCTTTTTTCTGAGAACTCCTCTCTCCACCCCTACCCCATAATGCCTTGCCAAGCTTTGTTTTTACCATATAGCTTTGTCCCGACCTTATTGTCGGTGTCGGGAGCAGACACACAACCCAAGCTACACCAGTCACTATAGCAAACTATAACAAATTCTTCCGGGCTTCTCCTTTACTAGCTCAAGTAGATTTCTATTACTCATAACCATGATTCTTAACTAATATATTCAATAATCAGGTCTCTCATTTCTAGAATACATGTGCCTTATTTTTTATGGAGGTTCCTGAAAAGCAAGCTGAAAAGTATATATAAAAGATATCATTTCTCCAGTCATTTCCATCATAAAATGGCAAGTTTATGTCTTTAAGAGGTTTGATCCCAAGAAATGAGAACGGTACGATGTAGGAGAGTGAGCACTGATTTTGAATCTGAGGACCCAGTTTTGAATTCCAGCTTTGCCATTGACTGGTTTTGTGATACCTGTCAAGCCACTTCACATTTCTAGGGCTTGGTTTTGTGATTTATAAAATAGAGGGATTTTAGACTGACTTATTGCTAAGGTCATTTTTCCAACTCTGTAATTCCATATTGTGCCTAGCACGGTTTCTCCGGAGACTATGATAGTATCTGGCATGTGATATGTGCTCAACAAATATTTTCTGAATTGAGTAATAAGTAAGAACTGTAAGGATATTTTGGAGCCTTTAGAAGCAAGTAAATGAAAATGTTTAATCATGTGGGCAAAAGGAGTATGATTTTTCTTTCTTCTTTCAACTTGTTCGTAGTTTCTAGGATTTTGCTTTCTTTGTTCTCCAGCCCAAGCCTCATCATCCAGTATTTTAGCTCTTCTTGCAAGCACCCTCATCCCTGTCACTACCTTCTCCTGCTAAATCTGAACTTGAGTTAAGTCCCTTCTCCTATAATCCTGGTCCTATATCAGGTTTGGTTGAGCAAGTGACATAGAAAGTACCATGTAATCATAATATATATTATACTTGCTTGTTCATTGTCTGTCTCCCCCAGTTAGAATGTATCTCCACCAGGGAATGGATATTTGTTTTGTTCACTGCTGCATCTCCATGCTTATAGCAGTGCTCTGGACTTAGTTGGTCCTTAATTAATATTTGTTGATTGAACGAATGAATGAATGAATGAACTGAATGAATGAATGAACAGTAATTCTAAATATGGTTCTGTCTTTCAGAAAGCTATTTAGGGCGGAGATTTAAATATGAAAATTTTGGTATAGTGAGTACCAGGAGAGGGGCATTTGTAATTTTAAATAGGGCAGGACCATTCCAGCAAAGACCTGAAACAAGTAAGAGAAAGAGCCATTCTTTCACTTACTAAGGTCCCAGTTCCTGTTTTTGGCTTCAACATAGTCCAGAACAACATCAAGTGCAAAGGCCCGGAGGCAGGAGCAGTCCTGGTCCTTTTGAGGGACAATATGGAGGTCTATGTATAGCTAAGTGAAATGAGCAAGGTAAGACTAGAAGGCAAGGTCTTGGGGAACATGGCAGATGGAGCCTGTAGGCTATGGGGAGACTCGCTTTTGCTGAGTGAGGTGAGGAGGTGCTACAGGATCTTTTGTGCAGAGGAATGACATAGTCTGAATTACGTTTTTAAAAGGCAATTTTGGCTGCTGTGCTAAGGAAGGATGGAGCAAAGGAAGGACCAGTTTGGAGATAATCCCATTATTCCCATTAGACAAATGTTCTATAGTCATTCCAAAGCCATTTAGCCGCTATGTCCTTCCCACGCTGGGTTACTTTACCTTTTTTTCCTTCTTAACACCTAGTTGGGAATCTTGACACCTAGTTGTCTAATGCAGAAGGCTTTTTTTTTTTTCTTTTTACAACTCAGGACAGAGCCTGTTGACCTTCCCTTTCAGCACCTTTGGAAGCTGTCGCCTTTTCTCATCTCGCAGCGATGGCTCGTTTATCACTAGGCCAGTATCCTCCTGACAGGAGGCCTTGGTTCCAGTCTCGCCTCTCCCAACAGTAATTTTTCCCAGACCCAAATGTGATCACGTTCATCATCAGCTTCTCTGGTTCCCCACGGAAGTCTCTTCTGCTTGGCAGGGCACACAAGGCTCTTCTCCCAGTAGCTTCTGCTTAGCCATTCAGGTTTGGCCCTCAGCATCCCATCGTCCAGCCTCAGTAGAAGTGTTGTTCAAAATACCCTCCCTGCCAAAACTGTGATTTCATTGGTCTTCGATTTCACTTCCTCCCTCCCCTTTCTTCCTCCTCCTTTTGAACGTTACAAAGCTCCCTCTAAGACTTGGTGTAGCCAGGGTTAGAGTGAGCAGGTATCACATTATATGCTCACAGTTCTGACCCCATCCTAGACAGGGAGTCCATTAGGAGGCAAGAATATTTCTTATGGCCACTTTTTTGTTTCCTTTTTGCCAGCACATATGTTACATCCACCTACCTCCCCACACCAACTTTTACCTCCACTCCCCACAAAGGAAAACCTGCCTTGGGTCTGGAGTCAGCTGTATTAACTTAGAGGCCACCTAGTATGAAACTATGCTCCTAAAACTAAGCAAAGCTACTGCAGTAGAAAGTTCAACTAGCAAGTCTGCCATCTAAAGCCAGTGGACAGTAGCAAGAGAACAGCCATGCTGCTCCTGGTGGCAAAGCGTGTGCCCCGTATGCCCCGGCAGAGCGGAGAGTTTCACAAACTGGTTTCCTGGAGAAGCATTCGGGCACATTTACAGCATATTACTGTTTCCTTTGTACTAGGTTTTACTAATATTGTTGCTTTGACTGCACGCACCCTCCTGGAATTCATTCCTATTTGTTTTATAGTGTGGCTTTTTAGTTACTAGTATTCGGTGAGGTACAGTAGTGCTACTTGCTCTTCTAGCCCTGTTAGTATGGTATGAGCACTTCACCTATCAGTGCAGTTTGTCTTTTCTTGTCTGCTATGTACTAGCATTCCATGGCCAATATATTTACTAGATACGTAATTGAGCTTTAAAAGTACAATTTCGAGGGTTGGTAATGTATTACCACATATCCAGAACTTATGATTTCATACATCATACAAATACATATAGATGAATAAAATGATATCTTGGTTCACTCTCGGAATAATGAAACATACTTAAAATTTTATCTTCCCCCAAATTTCCTTGTAAAATCAGATTTCATCATATACATGTACATATCTTACATTCTGCCAAATAAGGTATTTTTTCTTTGCACGCTTGCACATAAAACCTGGCATATAGAGAGCAGGTATTCAAAAATGCTTATTGAATGGGTAAACAAATTAATCTGTCTACTAATTATTTATGTATTTTCCAAAATAAAAAATAGTCTATGGTTATTTCGACTTAAGTTCATACCAACTAAGAAAAACTTTAACATGCCTTGAGATGCTCTTCAGAGACTAATTTTCTCATTGTTTAAATCTAACTTCTTAAAATATAAATATTTACTGACTACCCATGGATTAAAAAAAAAAATCATAGCTTTGTAGACCTGGCACGTCTCCCAGAGATCAGTTAGCTAACCACTCCATTTTAAAGAGGGAAAACTAAAGATCAGAGAGGTCACTTAACTATCCAAGGTCACACAGCTACTAAGGGGGTAGAAGTGGGACCAGAATCCAGCTCTCCAGATTTTCAACTCAGTTTTTACTTCTATTCTATGGTTGAAAAATACATACTGAAAAATCTTTTCAGAAAAAATTTTCAATACTTATAATAATAGAGTCAGCAGTGGGAAAGATGATACTAAATTATATATCATTTTTTACAGAGCATACAATTTTCTTGTAATATCTAGAAGATTATTAAATAAGAAAATGGAAAATAATATTTTAGTTTTAAAGATTTGCTTAGTTGTTTGAGAGAGAGAGAGAGAGAGCATGAGCGTGGGGAGTGGGGAGAGGGAAAGAATCTCAGGCAGACTTCTCACTGAGCGTGGGGCCCGACACGGGGCTCTACCTCATGACCATGAGATCATGACCTAAGTCCAAATTAAGAGTCGGACGTTTAACCAACTGTGCCCCTGGAAAATAACATCTTAAAAGGAACTAGAAAGTTCTGGTTTTAATGGTACCCGACGCTCCTGCTTGAGCAATGTAATGGGTGCCTGTAATGTGTATAGTAATTATTCAAGTTTTTATTTCTTTTCATATTTCATATTCAGCAAATATTTGTTCAATGCCTACTGTACTTCAAGAATTGTTCTAGGACTTGAAGATAGTGAATTTTTTAAAAAGCCAAATTTCCTGCTCCTATGAGCTTATTGTTCAGTGCTTTTTACAAAGTAAGATCCACCCAATATGAATGTATCATTACACCTCTTCCCTGTTATTCTCAAAAAAGTAAAAACACAATGCTCTTCCAAGTATTTTCTTTACAGGTTATGTTACCTCCTGACCCCTTAAATCTGCTCCCCACCATATCTCCACTCCCCCGAATGCACACACACACATGCATACATATGCACACACTCGTGCCAGGGGACTGACATTTACACCGTCTGACAATTTTGAAATTGAGAATGACTAAAACTTTCTCCCATCTTTAGACTTTGGGGTTCTATTTAGGTTGTTGATATCCAAAAAAAAGCCATGAGAGACATTTATTTCTTCCCAAGGACCTCATGGAATGTTTTGCTATTTTGTTTCCTTAGAGAAATGAGGTTGAAATTTTCTCTGAAATGGGCATCTCACAATGGGTAATCTGGATTTAAACAGATACTATTTTACAGGTGTCTAATTCTGAAAATGTGACAGCTAGCTCGTCCAGCCCTGATAGGCCTCCTGCTCTGAATGGCCCCATCCAAGGAAGTGTACACACTGGCTGGTGATTACTGAATGTGGGCCAGGCATGCAGCCAGTACACAAGACCCAGGGCTTTTGGGGCAAGGTGGCTTGAAATTATTCTAAATAAATAGTCTAATTAAAACTTGGTGGCTTACTTTAACCTTTGTGGTGTTGTCTTGACCTAAAAAAAAAAAAAAAAAAAAAGGAAACCATCATAACAGTCTTGGGGACCACTTTGAGCTTGCAGAGTGAACTAGATGAACAGTTGAATGAGAATTAGAGTACATGACCCAGGGGCACCCGGCTGGCTCAGTCAGTAGAGCATGCAACTCCTGATCTTGGGGTTGTGAGTTCAAGCCCCACACTGGGTACAGAGCTTACTTAAAAAAAAAAAAAAAAAATGGAATACATGTCCCAAAGAATGAGCCCAAAGGAGTACCTGCTTTTATCCCAGTTCAGTTTATTTAGCCCAAGAGACTTCACATGTTTATTTCCATGTGGAAAGGGACAAATTTCAACCTTTGTGAATCTGGAATTTACCACTGAGGGCAAAAACACATCCACGCTTTCGAAACGTCTGCCCAGCATTGCCATTAGAAATCTTATGCCATGGACAGGCGCCTGGGTGGCTCAGATGGTTAAGCGTCTGCCTTCAGCTCAGGTCATGATCCCAGGGTCCTGGGATCGAGTCCCACATCGGGCTCCCGGCTCAGCGGGGAGCCTGCTTCTCCCTCTGACCCTCTCCCCTCTCATGCTGTTTCTCGCTCGCTCTCTAAAAAATAAATAAAATCTTTAAAAAAAAAAAAGAAAAAGAAATCTTATGCCATGGAACTCCGTCTGGCACACCCATAATCTTTTTTTTTTAAAAGATTTTATTTATTTATTTGAGAGGGAGAGTGCGCGCGCACACACACAAATTGGGGGGGGCGGGGCAGAGGCAGAAGCAGACTCCCTGCTGAGCACCGAGGCAGGGCTTAATCCAAGGAATCCAGGATTGTGACCTCAGCCAAAGGCAGATGCTTAACTGACTGAGCCAGCCAGGTGCCACACCCATAATCGCAAAGTAGGAGAAGATGTTGAGGAATGTACAGTGACCTGGATGTAGATTACCGGTAGCAATAACAACAAACGCTCACATAGTGCATATACCATGAGCCACACATGTGCCATGCACTCTTCATAGCCTGTGTTCACTTAGTTAATCCTCAGGACAGCCCGAAGTGGTAGGCGTCCAGAGGTGAAGTACCTTGTGCAAACTCATGCAGGCGGACTGGGATTGAAATCCAGGCAGTCTGGCTTCCTGGTATTCTAAACCACTACATGTCACTGCCATTAGCCAGCTCCCCCTCCTCATTTTGTTCTCAAGTGACAGGATGACATGCAAGAGTAAACAGAGAGGCACAGGGCACGGCGAGTGGAAGGAATGTGTCATTTGGAATCAGGGGGCCTTGCCTGGCTGTGTCCTTGTACCCCGCCGTCTACTCTGAGTCTGAGTCTATCTTTGTCAAATTTCTGATAATGGTATCTGCTCTACCTCATGTCAGAAAATTATATAAAATATTTTAGGAGAAAGGCCATTAAAATGTTTCTTTAAAAAAGCAGGATATAAAATGGTCCATTAAACTGCGTAAAAACACACAAGCGAAATCTGTCTTTCAGGGGAGGGATTATGCGCTCTTTTGTTGTTGAGTTTATTTTATGTCATTTAATTTTTTTCACGTAGCTTTTCAGCTTTTAAAAAATTTCTTCAATTAACATTTATGCATTCATATGTTCTTTGACTCAGCCAGTAAGTATTTATTTACTTCTGCTATAGACAAGAAGACACTGTTTCGAGGTTAGAAAAAAAGAAAAAAGAAAAAAACAACAGAAAATATTTTGGTATGTGCACACAAGTCCACAAATACTCTCATGTGATACACGAAAGTAAAAATGTCACATAATGGAGTTAAGGGAATTTTTTCCTTTAAATCTCTATCTTTAATAATGTTTCTATGCTCACTTTTGAAATCAGAAAAAATTTTAAAGTCTTAAAAACAACTCCGAGTACTTAAGGGAAACAAGATCTTACAGGGGACAGCTTTTCCCCAATAACACTGGACCAATGATGTGTCGCTTAGACATTTCCAAAATGGCAGACAGAGAAGTCCCCGGCATGGCTTTCTACCAGCTCCAGATTAAGTGGCGGCAAACCTCGCAGGCAACAGTCTGGCTAAATAGCTGACATGATTAACTGAATCAGGCAGACACTAGAGGCCATGAGGAATATTTCAAGATGACAAAGAGCTCAGAATTGGATTAGATTATTCTACTTCAATAATACAGATAACATCTCCATGTCTGGAACTGAAAATTACAGCCCTCCCATTGGAGCCTGAGAGTTTTACATACAGTGATGGGAGGCTTGCAGGAAGAACAGAAACCAGGAAAAAGCCACATAGATAATGCTCCTGATTGCCAACACCATCTCTGGCCTCACTCCAGTCCATTCTCCACACTGAGGCTGGTGTTTTATAAAATGCAGATAGGATCATGTTATTCAGAGGCTGAAAATCCTTCAGTGGCTTCCTACTGCTTTATTTCCCCAACTGTTTTCTTTTCATGGCCCACGAGGCCCTGAATCATCTGGCTCCTATCTCCCCATTCTCTTTGGGCTTCAGCCATGCCTCCTTCAGCTCCTGGAACTGCCAGCGCCCCTTCTTGTTCCCCCAGAAACCTGCCCATTTTTTTCTCTCTCTCCACTTCCTGTCATCTGCCAGGCGGCCCCTTAACTGCCTCCTCCTTGGAGGGGCCCTCTTCAAACTCTTCTCGACTAGGGCATGTCTCTTCCAGTATGTGCTCTCTCATAACATCAGCCTATTTACCTTCACAGCCCTTATTACAATGTTATAATTAAATACCCATTTGTGTGATTGTTTTATGTCTGTCTCTAGGTTAAACCGCTAGCCCCATGAAGCAGAAACCGCCGGCCATCCTGCTCCCCAGTGTATTCCTAGAGCCTGGCACAGTGCAGTACTCATGACACTTAGTGACTAAAAGGATGAATAAATGTAATTTGCAAAAAGCGACAGAATTGGAGCACATTTTATACCACTGTAGCAGACTGGCTAGGTGCTGACTTCTTATATCTTGTCTTCCTGGCACTCAAGGACATTTCTCAGCCTCCCTTCCTGCTAGCTGGGTTCTGGGGGCCTGGGACTATGTTCTGGCCAATGGACGAGTGCAGACAAGATGGTTGCCCCATTCAGGGCCAGCAGCATCACATCCCACACAATCTTCTGGAGCACTCTTTTCCCCAGAGGTGTGGCTGCAAGCTGAAGACTCCAAGACTCCAAGGAAGCACCTAGGGGAAGGGGGCCAGGTCTCTGAGTTACTTCTTGGATGAGAGTTATCACCACAATACTGGGCCTGTCTTGAGTGAGAAAATGAATACTTAGCTTATGCCACTTTGATTTGGGTTTTTACATTTTTTATTTTTTAAAAAATTGGTTTCATTTGAGTATAGTTGGCACACAATGTTATATTAGCTTCAGGTGTACAACACGGTGATTCAACTTCTTTATATATTATGTGTGCTCACCAGAGGTAGAGCTACCACCTGTCATCAGACAATGCTATTACAATACCACTGACTACATCCCCTAATGAATAAGGCATGGGGATGTGTTTTGGGTTTGTTTATTATTTTTTTAATTACAGTGGCAAGGGTTAATTACTCTGATGAATATGATTGCTTATGTCACTAAATTGTTTCTCAGTCTGGATATAGAGTAAAACTAATGACACTGAAGTGCACTAGTGATGTATCAGGGTGTTCTTCCCTCTAAAGTTAAGATCCTGAAGCACCACCTTTGAAAGAAGATTTCAGTTAAACAGGAAAGTAAGGATTTTAAAATTAGTACTGCTGAGCACTTCCCCTCATATCCGAGTCAAAGGAAGGCAGTCCAGGAAGTCTAGGATGCAAGGAAGAAAAAAACATACAAAAGAGACCTAAACATGTTGGAAATGAAATGAGGCCATCAAAGAACAGTGACTGGGCCCTCCATTACAGCTAATTTTCCTATAGGGCCTGGACCTATAGATCAGGTAGATTTTGGCAGTAGGCCCCCTTTCTTTTTATAGAAGTGCTCCAGGGAATCTAATTATTTAAAAAAATGCAAAAACAGAGATCCCACCACTCCCCTTCTCAAAACCTTTCAAAGGCTTTACATTGCCTTCATAATAAAATCCAAGATCTTTAAGCGACCACAAGCTCTCACATGATTGGGTCACTGTCTACATCTACTGCTCCAAGTCTGTTGTCCTTTCCTCCTTCCCTCTTCATGTCAGGGTACACCAGCTTTCTTTTAGATTCTGGGACTCTGAGGGTTTCTTCCCACCTTAGGGCCTTTGCTTATGCTGTTCCCCTCCTTTCTCCTAACTAACTCCTGCTCATCCTTCAGTTCTCAGATCAACTGTCCTTTCTTTAAGAAAGCGCTTTCCAACCCTCCAGATTGGGGCAGAATCTTAACTGATTGCTCATTAGAAACGTCTTGTCACACATCCTAAAGTCCGGCACATAGTAAGTTCTCAATAATCAGTTGTTAATTGATGAGGTGGAAGGTCATGGGAGGCAGTAAAGAGTAAAAAGAAAATAAAGACCTTACATTATGAACCAGAACACCTTTGAGCCACTGGTCACTTGAGATGTTCAAGGTCTTAGTGTTCCAGCTACTGACAGATCCTTGGTCCTTCAGGTGGGATAGTGGGACAGCCCCAGTTTAAAAGCCAAATGGTAACTGAGACTTTTGTAAATGACAATTTTGTAAAAAGGACAAAAATGAAAGTGGGGAAGGAGTTCATTCTTGGTCCACTTGCAGGTAATTTTTGGACAACAACTGAAAAAAATCAGTCGTCCCAAGTGCCTGCAGAGACATTTCCATACAATGCATCACTATACAGCATTCACAAAGGAAGAAGCAACCACTCTATGCAACAGCATGGATGGCTCTCACCCGCACAGCATGGAATAAGGGAAGCCAGACACTAAGGAGCACACACTGTGTGAATCCAGTTATACAAAGCTCAACAGCGGCCAAACTGATGTGTGGTGGTAGAGGCCAGAATGGTGGTTACCTCTCAGGGGACTATGGGAAAGACTCACGAGGCCGCTGCTGGAAATGCTGTATGTACCTGCAGGTGCACACACATGCAAAATTCATTAGGCCGCAGACTTCCGGCTCATGCACTCTACTATAGGCAAGTGGTAACGGAATGAAAAAGAAAACAGGGAGTTCACTGCTCAAAACCCCACCCCACCTCTACCACCGTCTCTAGGACCAGGTCTACATTCCTCGGGAAGAGATACAAAGTTCTTTGTCCTCTCGCCCTCTCCCACCTCCAGACGCTCTTGTCTCAGTCCCAGCGCTCCACACCGGCATGATGTGTTCCGCTCACATGGCTCTCCTGCAACTCCCTAAAGGTACCCTTCGACTGCTCACTGCCAGGCTTCTGCCTCTGCTGTCCCCCTGCCTAGAGAGGAATCAGCTGGCTGTCTACCTGGCACCCTCCTATTATTCGGAAAATAGCTCCCCTCTTCCCCCTTGGTCAGGACTCCCTGGCTTTCCTGCGGCTGAGTCATAAGCATCTGCTCCTTGGTCCCCTGTATATTTTTCATTTCTCCTATAATTTCTGACAAATTATCATTTATTTTAGTTGACTTTTTACATGTCTGCTGACCCACTAAACTGAAGGCTCCTCAAGGGCAAGAATCACATATTCATCAGTTCTGTATCCCCACCTCCTGGCGTGGTGCCTGTCACACAGAAGATCCCTGGTAAGTATTTGTTGAACTTGAACTGAAAAATAGACGGTAATACATCTAATGGGTAACAAAGAACAAGAGGACATTTAACTGATGTTATTTCAAAGAAATGAAAGCCTTTTAGAGCATAAGAAGCCAGAGATGGGTGGAGTCACAGATCACTACGAACAGCCTGGTCAACAAAAATGAGACCTTTTGTTTAAGTCCAACATTAAAAAGTTAAACTTAACAGATTAAGGTGCAAGAAGTGGCAATAAGGATAATCTAGGGGTTTGTGTTCGTGGGTGTAGGGCCTGGGTTAAGGTCAGGATATTCAGAGTCATAGCAGCAATAATACCTAATTATGGTATTTCACATTTATTGAACACCTACTATCTGCTAGGCACTTTGCATTCATGATCTGATTTAATCTTTGAAGCAACCCCTTAAAGGTCTGCTACTAACCTCCATTTTACATATCAGGAAGCTGACAGTCCAAGCTATTAAGTTGCTTGTTGGTGGTCACACAGCAGGATGTGGCAGAGTTCAGATTCTAACTGATGCCTGCAAGACTCCAAAGCCTGTGGCAGTGGGACTGGATCAATGACACTCTGAATAATAGCACCTCAGAGGCCACACCACAGCAGGGTGATTGACAGAAAAGTGACATGGCCTCTCTCTGCTGGGTCCCCTTGTAGCATTAAAATGTCCACAGCTGGAGACCAACCCTTGGGAAAGAAGGCCTGGGAGTCCCAGAGGTATGGAAAGTAGCCTAAAAATAGCCCCGGTACAAAACCACATAGGAAGCTGGGTGGCAATTTCCTGTAAGGTATTCATCTTAATACCTACTAGGATAAAACAGAACTGCCCTAGAAGAACCCACAAGAAGACATATCTAAAGAAATGGCTATTGATGTCTCCGTGCCGAGAAAAAAGACAGAGAGAGAGAGGAAAAAGAAACACCATGACTCGACAGAATCTTCTGACAGACACACGGGTCTGGCAACAATGGAGAACAAAGTATGGCAAATGTCCCGGCAAGTCGAATGCCATCTGCTTTACTTTGGGCAAGTGTTGGGCACAGTATATTTAGTGTGGCTTTCCTGGGGTTCTGGGGATCGGAGCATGTGCCCCTTTGCTTGGCTGGCTACGGTGAAAATGACTTCTCCAGCCAGAGCAGACCACCACCAGAAGAACCACCAGCCTCTTAGAGACTCTTAATGTGGTTCACTCCTAGTCCTGGTACTTAACTAAAAAGAAAGGGTAATAAAGTACCCCCAAATGAACATGTGTATCCCTGGCACCTTTATCGAATTATGTTGCCAGATTTTTTTATGTTATTCTTCAAGGGACCTTCCAAAACTAACATTTCCAGGGTGTCCTGCTACTCTGTAATATAGCTAAAAAAAAATTTTTTTTCAGGTCATAAGGGAAGGCAAACAGACACATTTTTTACATTGACAGGCCTAGAAAAATAACAATGCACCGCCTGTATTACACAAAGGGGCCTTGTATTTTTACAGCTAAGCTGCATTAAAATACAACCAGTGAGCCTAGACTAAATCAATTTAATGACCTCAGGTGAAGACCCAGGGGATGTCCATTCTTATAGCAAATCCCCAGCATTCAGCCTCAGCCACAGTTTAGATTGGACCCCATCGATGTCTCTAAAATGTTAACAGGAAATGTATTTTTTGGCCCTCGGAGAAATGACAGCTTTGGACCTAAGTAAAGGAAAAAGAGCAGATTTTATAGAAAAGTGCTGATTCTGTTTTATCCACAACAAAGAGGCTGATATTTAATATTTTTTTCTAAATATTATTCAGTTAAATTGCACAATCACACATGAAATGCAGTTTGGACACTAACAAGTAGTGTGAACTACCACGACTCCCTCCTAGACACAGGATCTTCCGTAATATAGCGACTCCCTCCTAGACACAGGATCTTCCGTAATTGTTCAGCTGCTCTAGTAAAGAACTCTTGTTAGCCACTAATAATTTGCATTTCGATACATCCCTCTGTCTTCTTTAGTTCTAGATCCTCGCATATATTGGAACACAGTGAGGAAAGGGGAAAAGGAATTAAAGCAGAATTAAAGCTCGTTAAAGCAGGGATGAGGCACGTGCCATTCAAGGCGGAGAGGAAGGGTACTAGAGGCCTCTCGTTAGTTTCCCAATGTGGTAGAGCATAAAAAATGATGTCATATATACCTTGTGCTGTGTTTGCGGCCAGAAAGTCATCAAAACTAAGAAAGAGCAGCTGAGTGGCAGTGCAGAGACTAGCAGGAACTCGACCCCAGTGTGCAGAGTGGAGGCAGCTTGGCAGGGAGAGACGCACTCAGCACTCCCTACAAGCCATCTCTGGAATTGAAGCAAAGGGCACCTCTCCCTCGTCCTCAGCACCTAACTGCCCAGTGTCACTAATGCGATCACACGAAATCTGACCATTCAACGGACAGCTGAATTTATGACTAACTTAGTTAACTACAAATCTAGTTACAAATATGACCAATCTTAAGTCTACTTTAAATAACAATGCTAAGACAGAGATGATAGTTTTAGTATACCATGCCATTAAATAGATTAAATAATAGAGTCCTATTTCGTTTATAAATAATCTTTTTTTTTTAAGATTTTATTTATTTATTTGACAGAGAGAGAGATAGCGAGAGCAGGAACACAAGCAGGGGGAGTGGGAGAGGGAGAAGCAGGCTTCCCGCGGAGCAGGGAGCCCGACGTGGGGCTCGATCCCAGGACCCTGGGATCATGACCTGAGCCGAAGGCAGACGCTTAACGACTGAGCCACCCAGGCGCCCTATAAATAATCTTTATTAGTATGTTTTCACATAATTTTGGAGGGTAGAGGAGATTCATTTACTTTAAGAAAAGATATGAATTGCCCTTATATTTAGTAAAACAAAAATAATGTATGTTTTTAATATTCAAGTCAGTCAGACAACCACATAGATAGCTGTGTCTTCAGTTCAAATACACACAATGTCCCAGGGAAAGTGGCTTTTTAAAATATATGCAGAATTTCAGGACGAAAGCCGATATTAACGGTGGACTAGCTGCATATTACAGTCACCTGGAGAGTTTTAGAAATTGTTATTCCCAGGCCATGCCTTAGGCCAACATCTCTCAAGGTGGGATCAGGCACCAATAATTTTAAAATTCCTCAGATGATTCTGATTTGCAGTCCAAATTCAAAACTATTGTCAAAAAGGAATGCAAGATTGCCCCACACATGCTGCCCTTCATGAATCTTTCAGGATCTCTGAGTTTGCACTCTTTATCAGTTGCTTAAGAAACAACTGGTGAGAACTTTCAGTTAAATGTGGAAGATTGAATATACTAGTTTATATCAGCCTGTAACACAAGCTTCCAAAACTGACAGGAAAGCAGTAAAGGAGGTACTAACCCACCAGGACAAGAAAATAGGACAGGAGACGAACCTGATACAAGATCAAAAAGCACATGGTGAGAAAACCTTTGAGTCACATGCCATTCGGCCCCAACACCTCAGAAACACTCCGGAGTTGGGGTACCAGGAGCTGCTCTAGGTGTAGAGTGGAGGTAAATGGTAATGGAGGTTAAGTGTTTGAAAGTTAGACTATCAGCTATCATCCCCAGATCAACCCCAGCCAGGTGACGGATCTCTCCATTGCCTCCAAGAAGGAGGAGGTTAATCTTGGGTAAAATGAAATAGAGAGCCCCCAAAACCTGGGACACCAAAAAATAGCAAAGGGTGAGGCTCTCACTGAAAGGTGACACTCGGCTCACCCCTCTTTCCCCAAGCAGCTCTGGGAACAGTGGCAGTCAGGCTGAAACCTTCGGGAAGGCAACTGAAAGGGAATTCTTGTTTTTTCTTTTTCTTTCTCTCTTTCTCTTCCTTCCTTCCTTCTTTCCTTCCTTCTTCTCTCTCTCTCTTCCTTCCTTCCTTCCTTTCTCTCTCTCTCTCTTCCTTCCTTCCTTCCTTCCTTCCTCTCTCTCTCTCCCTTCCTTCCTTCCTTCCTTTCTTGACCATTTTGGGTGTGTCTGTGTGCCACAGGCATCTCCGGCAGTCTGGGGAAGTCTACGGAACCATGTGCAGAATGATGTTTTTGAATGCATAAAATAAAATACATAAGATTGCTAAGAAAACTAGTTATATTGAAATACAATTCCCAAAATGGACAAAAATTGTGATGGATGTGTTTTTTTATTGCCATATGAAATAGTAAGATCTAGTGTTAGGTCCCAAACTGCTGTATTTCAAGTTAGTGGTGAGTATGAATAATCCCTCAAGACACCTGCAACAGCAATAACATGATTGAACATACCTTGATTGCTATCGGTAAAAAAAAAATTATAGGGGCACCTGGATGGCTGAGTCATTAAGCGTCTGCCTTCGGCTCAGGTCATGATCCCAGGGTCCTGGGATCTAGCCCCGCATCGGGCTCCCTGCTCAGCGGGAAGCCTGCTTCTCCCTCTCCCACTCCCCCTGCCTGTGTTCCCTCTCTCACTGCGTCTCTCTCTGTCAAATAAATAAATAAAATCTTAAAAAAAAATTATAAATGTAAAAAAGTAGACCTTAGACTACAGACCTAAGAAGCCTTGGGCTGGCAGAGTCCTCTCTAGAGAAATGGACCAACCCAAGAGAAAAGGCCCACAGATACTGCTATTCAGGTGGAGGGGCTTGTTTGCTACTCAGTGAAGCCCACCAGGTACAAAGAGCAGTCCCACCCATGCACAGATCCATTTAGTGCCTCACTCTTAAAGATGAATAAGGTCACCAGACACCTAAGACAAGCCTCCAACATAAAGACAGAGATAAAAAAAAACAGAATCAAGAAATTCAGAGGATATACAAATGATGCAGGGGATTACCAAAATGATAAGGAATATCTTCAGAGAGAAGAGAATTGAATCAAAATAAGAACAGGATGTCTTAAAACATTCAGAGAATAAGAAAGAGTTCTCGTAAGTTCAAAATAACAGAAAGAATTTGAAAAACCAAAAGAAGGGTTGAAAGATAAAGTTGAAGTAATCTTACACCTAGAAAAAAAGGGAAATGAAGTGGAAAATAGGAAAGAAAAAAATCCTTAGAGAATCATTCCGGGTTCAATACATGAACAATAAGAGGTTCCCCCCCAAAAATGTGCCAAGTTTCAAAAAAATAATATAAGAACATTTCCTAAAACGAAGGACATCAGTTTCCAGATTGTTACCATAGAAACACACAGTTTACTGGATGAAAATAGAATTCCCTAAGCAATCCTGAGAAAGATTTTGTTCAGTCATTTGAATTGGTGGGTCTTTTTTTGTTCATTTGTTTTAACACTTCCAGAATAGAGTGAAAGGATATACTGCTTTGGCAAAATGTTTAAAGTCCCAATGTCTTTAGAGGTCATTCACCTACCATTGAATAAATTATTCACATGGTAACAACGGCAATATATTTGCCACTATAAACAATTTCTAGGTTATCTTGTTGAGCATTCACTTGGTAGGCAGAGGTAGCAAAATGAAGACTTGAGATACTTCTGGAGGTAGGTGGGAGGTGAATGGCATAAGACTGGGAGGAAGTAGTGTCTAGTAGATAGCAGCAGACAGGAAGGCAGGGGGTGGGGACGGGGCACACAGGGAAAATACAAATGTTCCTTTTACTCAAGGAAACCAAAGCTTCAATCCATGACCAGCCTCAACCCCCTCCACAGGGAAATGCAGCTGAACAGCAATAGATACTTGGAGGAGACTGTCCAGCTTTAAGAGTCCACTAGACCACCCTGGGACCTATATTATAGCTTCACCTTCTCTTAGCCCACGTCTGGGGGCTACCACCTAGCACCAGTTTGGGGATTCGCCTGCCCAAACAAACACACACACAAACTGGTGAATAAAATGTCTTTTGTACAGTACACAGTAGTGTAACAAATGTTTAAGAATACTTGTGTAAATAAGAGTTATAATAATATATAATTAATTATATATTAGAGAAATTTATATATAATTTATGTAATTTTAATTACATAAATATAAAATCTATTATACAATTCCTATAATATTATATAATAATAAATTATATATTATTATTATCAATTGAACTCTTACTATATGCTAGGCCTTGTGCTGGTTAAATCCTCCCACAGCTGTGAAAAGGAGGTGTCATCAGCTCCATTCTACAGATGAAGAAGCCCAGTAAAGAACAGAGCCACCATTTGGAACAACCATGGGCCTAGTACAGTATCTTGTCTCGTCCAATCTTCATGGCAACCAGCTGAAGTAGGCATTTTAGAGATGAGGAAATGGAAGCTCAGAGATGGGGACTCTCAGAGGCCCTGTGAGTACCAAGTGGCAGAGTGGGAGTCTGTGTGGGTCCTGGTTGTGTCAGATGCCAGAACCTTCCTGATCACTTACACACTAACTCATAAGCCAAGCAGAGCCCCGTTTACTCATCTCCAGTTTGCAAATGCCTTTTGGTAAAATCTCCTTTTCTTCTTCCCGACAGGCCAGGACGGGGTAATCCGCCAGCCCCTCCTTCCATATACCTGAGTTTCAAAAACTAATTCAGTGCAATGTAACTCAGTTCAAGACTCCTTCACATGGCAGAAGGCTGAGTGTGATCACTTCAGAAGAAACTTATTGCTCCTTGCAATTTGGTAAGCTGAAATTGTAAGCAGTAAGAAATCCCTAGGTCTATAGTAAGACACATAAAGCAAACTCTTTCTTCCATTTTAATGATAATCTTTTCACTTTAAGTGAGAAAAACAGAACATCACACCAAAAGGATTCTTGGCCTCATTTAGTCCAATTTTCTCATTTGTTTACAAATGGAGACACTGAGGTCCAGAAAAAATAATTATTTCAAATGAGTTCCTGGGGCACCTGGGTGGCTCAGTCAGTTAGGCGTCTGTGTTCAGCTCAGGTCATGATCTCAGGGTCCTGGGATCGAGCCCCATGTTGGGCTCCCTGCTCAGCGGAGAGTCTGCTTCTCCCTCTCCGACTGCCGCTCCCACTCGCTCTCTCAAATAAATAAATCTTTTAAAAAAAATGAGGTCCCAATTTGTTCCCATAATATTTAGACCAAGACAATATGCCCGGCTCAGTGAATTAATGAAGACCAGACAAATTTTTTAAATTAAAAAAAAAAAGCAGAGTTAGGTTAGAGTGTAAGGAAATAGAAGAAATTTCACTTCCTCTGTGAAAAAATTACTGTGCGCTATATTATCCAAAGCTGTCACAGGGCTACTCAGAGGGCCATTTGGTGCAGCCTCTGACCTATGAAGGGCCTCAAAATGTGGATATATGGCATGATACGTTATTTGTCTTTTCCATTTTCATTGTCTTAATGAGTACACAGTGGCTACCTGACGTGATAATGCAACAAACTGAACCCAAAAGGAGACGGGAGAATCCACTTGCCTTTTACTAAGCAAGACATCAAAAGAAATTTGCATAAATTTAAAATAATGCCACTTATTTTATATATGTGTGTATACATATATACACACACACGTTATTTGTTATTGAAAATACAGTTATTTTTTGTAAAGATGTTACGTGCTAACAGGTAATGGGTTTATTATTGTCCAGTTTAATTTCTAACAGATAAAACTTATATAAACAAAGCTCTTTGGGGTTTCTGAATTATTTATAAGAATGTAAAGAGGTCCCAAAAGACCATAAAGTTCAAGAATTGCTGCCTTATTAGGTCATAACACCTAGAGTGAACCATGAATTCAGAATTTATCCTGTAATTATTTTATGAGTAGCAAAAATACACTGCATTATATTTTTGGTTAAAAGCATTAACCAAGTGCTTCTTAATAGAATAGAAATATCAAGATTTAAAACATGCCATAATTTTTATAGGCCTGTTTTGACACTTCTCTATTCTAAATGTGCTAAAAGCTTATAAAACATTCGGCCTTTCTTGACTTCTGAACATCCACCAGTGAGGAAAACACAAAGGTGAACTCCTATACTTTGGCACTGCCAATACTCATGGCTAATATTTATGGAGCTCTTGCTCTCTGCCAGACCCGTTTCAAAGTGTTTTCAGCTTGTTCTCTGAGCAAGTCCTCACGATGATACACAGAATGACTTGTCCAAGGTCGGACTTCTGGTACGTGGGAGAGCTGGGATTTGGACCCAGGTCATTTGTCTTCAGAGCCCCTGCTCTAAACCATTAGACATACCAGTCCACTCCTGTCTTAGGAACCTTCTACTTTACAGAACAGAAGGCATTTTAAGCACAAATGTTCAGGAAATGGGAAATACACATCAGCGAGGCTTTTAAGAGGATGATGGGATGTGGATGAGAGTCCATGGTTCTTCCTTCTGTTGCCTTTACATTGTGGGCTCCTTTAGGGCAGATTTCTGCTCACTGTGGTTGTGTTATTTATTCATTTGGAAAATAACCTCTATGTGTGAAGTGCTTCAGGGCTGGGAGATCAGATGGTAGTTTTTAAGGACTTCTTCCCTGGGGAGGTGTGTCACACAAAATTCTCATAAAGGCAATATGGCCCCCTATTTCCATTATGCAAATCTGATTGCTTTACTTAGTCCTTCCTCAGCACTCGGAAAGGAAATGCGATACCAGTAGACAAGGATAAAGAGAAACGATCAGTCACTTTTGCCAAACCCACAGTGGGACAGACGGGTGACAGAGCCAGCTGGCCTGATGTTATTACATCTAGATGTGGCATAAGCCTTTAGTCCAGGGAGGTATGCTATTAGGCGACTTAAAAAATATATATTATTATTGTAATGATAAGATATGACATACGACATAACAATGACAGTAGAAGTAGTAGTAGTAGTTGTCTCTCATGGAAGAATTACCTTGGCTTCCATCAGCCCACTTAGTTCTATTGTACACAACAGCTGATTTGGAAATTTTCCTCTGCATTTCTGTTCAAACTCAAATCCTAGTTATCAGAGAACCAAACAAAGAATTGTAGGTATTTTTTGCATATCTAGTAGCAAAAATATTATTTCTAGTCAGTTGGGGAACTGAGGAGCGGAAAGAATCGTATTGATTGATACTCAAAATCAAGAGCTCTTCCTATGGTTTTTTTTTTTTTTTAAGGATTTTATCTATTTATTTGAGAGAGAGAGTATGGGGGGGAGGGGTAGAAAGAAAGGGAGAAGTAGACTCCCCGTTGAGCAGGGAGCCCAACACGGGGCTTGATCCCAGGACCCTGAGATCATGACCTGAGCTGAACACAGATGCTTAACTGACTGAGCCACCCAGGTGCCCCTCTACCTATGTTTTAAAAAATTCATTAAAATACATCAGCTTTTCTCCTGCCATGATATAAATGTAATAGCAGGATAAAGTTATGATTCAACTATGACACACAGTAAAAGAAAGCATTTTTGCTTCAAGCAAGAGGAGATGTAATACCACATGTGTGATTGGACACAAGGAAACTTGGTTTTTGAGTACACTCCAGGAACTTAAGTCTCTTGAGTAACAAGACTGCTAATCATTACATGGAATACACATAATATAACAGATGAGTGGTGATATGAAAACACGATTACAAATGTGAAATGAGCTTGGCCTACCAAAAAGAATCATTCATCTACTAATATTCTGAGTTCTCTTCACATTGAGATGACAAAATGGAAGCTTAGTTTATAAAAATATATGTTCATACTTAAAAGACATAAGACAACATCCTGCATATGATAGGAGCTTAACTTACATGCTTCTTAATAAGACAATGAGAATTAATTTAGAAATTTCATCTTCTAGACAATTGGAAATAGTGTTTGGAATAATGTTATTGTTAGACTTTATTCATAATTTATTTATAAATACTGATTTTATGACTTTCAGAGTATAAAACTGCATAATCAACCTTTATATTAGAAGCCCTAATTTAACAAAAACGCAGGGCAATTATTCTGTACGCAATTTATCCCCCAGTGTAACAATTCTTCAGAGCTAGTAAGAGCGGCATGGTTCCTTTGAGAAAAATAATTCCCATTTTATAAAGACAAAAAAGAAAACAAAGGAGAGGGGTCTGATCTCATGTTCATAAATCCACTTAATGATCCTTATCCTTTAACAGATAAAAAAAAAAAGTAAAGTTCAGAGAGGTGAAATTATTTGCCCAAAGTCTCAAACCTGATAAACAGGGGAGTTAGGATTCAAATTCAAATCTGCCTGATTCTAGGACATTACTGCTTATCTCTCAAGGGAAAGGCCACTACATAACTTAAATAAGATTCACTGTTATTTGATGAAGGTGCTTAGAATTTATTCAAGGTCTCTTCATCCCAAATGACTTCCTTAATCACTAAAATTAGATTTACTTGATTAAATTAACCTCTATGACCACCCCAGATGAATATAAGGGCGCCAGTGGCAAATTCTCCGCTTATCAAAATTTTATTCTAGCTAAGCTCAAGGCATCAGCAGTCTATCCTGGATCTTCTACCATTTGTGGCTAATTTTGAGGCAAACTGCAGTCACATACTCCCTTTTCCCTCCTTCCTTAAGAAGTTTGTTCTTTATATAAAATATCAGTGTTATCTCAAGTTTACCTTCTTTTGGCAATAGCTCCCAACACATCCATTTTTGATCAAACACTTGAATGCAGTGGGAAAGCTGTTATTAAAGAAACTTCTAACAATATCCTGGTAATACAAATGAACTTTTAGAAATTATAAATGGAGGGAGGGATTTATTACTTGGGCAGATGTCCTAAAGACATCATAGAGCCCATTTATGCCTCATCTTCAAAACTACAAGCAACAGGGGCGCCTGGGTGGCTCAGTTGGTTAAGCGACTGCCTTCGGCTCGGGTCATGATCCTGGAGTCCCTGGATCGAGTCCCGCATCGGGCTCCCTGCTTGGCAGGGAGTCTGCTTTGCCCTCTGACCCTATCCCCTCTCATGTGTTCTCTCTCATTCTCTCTCTCTCAAAATAAATAAATAAAATCTTAAAAAAAAAAAAAACTACAAGCAACATTATTTACTTCCTATACCAATCCTGGGAAACTCTGAGGACAATTCAGAACAAAGTCCTAGATCACTCAAGTCTTTGAAAGCAGACATGAGACAGTGGGGGTGTAATGGTTGGGGGTGAGGACTCTGTTATTGCACAAGCTCACTTTCAGAAGATATCTTAATGCAATGAAGTGTGACATTATTTATGTGGAAAAAGAAATAACCACAGCATTAAAATATGACCCTGTGAGGTTTGAATTCTAGCTCCACCATTTACTGTTTATGAGACCTTGGGTAAGTTTCTTAAGTTACTTGAGCTTCAATTTCCTCATTCAAAAAGTAGGCACAAAAAAGGCACTGATTTCATAGGTTCAATCAGAGAATCATGTAAAGTAGTTAGCTTAGTGCCTGGCACATAGAAAGTGCTCAGTAAATTATGATTTATAATTTAGAATATTATTAATATATTCTTGGGTGTCATCTACAATTTTCCACTAGGATGAGTGTTTCTAGAAGCTTACTTATGTAAGCATGTTTCTTTTTTAGAAAATAACCAATTAGTTTTCCCAATAGTTATAGAGGGCAAAAAAAAAGTGGGGGGGGGGACAGCAAAAAGGAAAACAGAGAGAAAGGGAGAAAAGAGAATTCTAGTCATGGCAGCAGATAACTGGAGAGTGGCAGGAAACTTCCAGCAGCTGCTCATCTCAGTAGAATAATTATTACAGAAATGACAGGGGCACCAGGGCAGCTGAGTCAGTTAAGCATCTGCCTTCTGCTCAGACCATGGTCCCAGGGTCCTGGGATCGAGTTCCGCATCAGGCTCCCTGCCCAAAGGGGAGTCTCTCTACCTTTCCCTCTGTCCCTCTCCCCACTTGTGCTCTCTCCTGCTCACACGCTCTCTCTCGAATGAATAAATAAAATCTTTAAAACAAACAAACAAAAACAAATGACAGGCACGTAACCGGCGGTGGTCATAGGTTTCTTATACCCGTTAGCACAATAAATTCAATATGGCTCTAATGAGCTGGGAATATTTATACCATATATAAATTAATTCAAAGATATAGATCAGGGAAGTAACCTGGGGAAAAGGATAACAGAGACAAAGTTGGGTCTAAATACAAAAGGGAAGTCTGGAAAGAAAATGAATACTCCTACTATAAGAACACTTACAGTACAAATAATAAGTCAGATGTCATATGTGGAGAAAGCACGGAAAATCTTTGCAATCCTGCTGAGAAACTGTCCTAGCAAATCATCAATAATATTCTGGGTCATCTAACAGAATTTATTATTTTTCTTCAACTATACTTAGTCATATTTAAAGACATTAACTGTTATTCTGCATTTCTATTAATAATATCATACTTCAAACTATGTCATACTATCTTTTAGGCCAACATTATTCAAAAACATTACCATTCTATTCCAAATATTTTCTTAAAAATATTTTATAATAGTTTTCTCTCTTTCCATTTGGTTTCTGTTACCATATCTTACCAAGACAGAGTTTGGTGTCTTTCTAACTCAAAAAACTAAATACACATAATGCTTCTTGTTGTCATTCCAACTACCATACTGTATGTTTTATCATTTTTCAAAAGTTTTAACACAGGCACAGTACCATCCTATACACTGGAGAAATGAATAAGGTTACTGACTGAAGGTTTAAAGAAAGAAAATGACCAACCAAGCCCTTGAACAAGAACACCATATGTTTTTCATCCATTTTCTTGCTACTGTATTCATTGAACAGTTCTTGGAAGAATAAAACCTTAAGGAACATGAACTTGCGGCAAGACGAGACAGAATATTCTGGAACTGTGCTTTGAAGTAAAACCATTCCCTTAACATCAGGAGATTTAATACTACCATTTCACCATGAAAATAATCACAGATGAATGTTCTGACCAGGACTAAGTGTCTTTGAAGTTCTCTAAATTTGAGCATTAAAAACAGTGCTTGACAAAACTCTTTACCTTATCAAAAAATTACAAAGAAAACAACTTGCAGGCAAACACAATCTAATTTAGCTGGGACCTAAAATTAAAGCTGCGACGTTCAACAAAATTAAAAAGTGTATGAGAATCATGTTATTAAGACAGCCTAAATTTGAGAGCCTGACCTTTGGGGCTTATTTTATAGTTATCAAGGTGACAAAATGACTGCTGGCTGACAGTGGCCATTTAGCAATCAGAATCCAAACAATCAGTATGTGTGCTCTCTCCTTGTGTCCGTTTTATGATATGTGTTCAAATTCTGTACCAGAAAGTACAGCTGTAAAAACAAATTTGATAGCTGAAGCAAAACACAAAAAATGAATATCATAGGTTTAGAAGAACATTCACTTGCACCTGAATGAGTCCCTTGGGGTGTTCAGGAGTCAGAACATTAAAAATTGAAGGCTTTTCTCAGGGCTTTAGTAGCCCCTTAACAAACAATAACGTTAGGTAGAGCTTTAGCACATGCTGTTCGTTCTGTCTGGAAAACCTTTCACTCTCCCTGCCTCGCATGCACTCAACTCATCCTTCAGATCTCAGCTGAAGTGTTACTTCCTTGTGGCTGTCTTGCCTGATTTCCTAGATACACCCCTTTCCCCCCGTCCCCCCAATAAATGTACCTCTCTTCCATATCACTTGTCACAGCTGCAGCTTTCCATTTTTATGTGTGGTTATTTGACCAGTTCCCCCCCCCTTTAGACTGTAAGCCTCATAAGGGAAAGGGGTCATAAATGTTTGTTCTCACGATGTTAGCCCCAGAACCTAGCACAGAGCTGGGCACAGAGTAGATCTCTAATGTGTGCTTATGAAATGACGAAAGCGAAAGGGACAAAGTAATTACAGTTAGCTGGTAAGGTCGTTACTACTGGTTGCTTAGGTAAAAATCATGACCAAGACTACTCCAAGCCAAGCGCAAGACAGTGGTATCCCCCACACCAATGTTACTTGGTTTCCTTCTTCCTTCTCCCTGTAGCATGAGGCTATGGGGAACATGGAGCAAGATATACAGGATTGGGATGGAGATCTCAGTCCTATATATCTTGGCTTTCTTACTCCAATACTCATCTCAAACATGCTTTACTCATCCTGGACCTAACACCTTGCTTTTGGTCAAATACAGTCAGTATTCATACTGACATTTCAATAAAGGTTTTCTGGAGGCTGGATCGTAACCAGAAAAGGAGCTGTAATGGCACTGTGGCAACCTTTTGGAACCCATGTGTGCACTGAACTGATTTCTCAGTAAAGCTACCAATGATGGGGCCAAGGACAGGAGTCATCACTACCTCATACACTAATCCAGGGGGTAAAGAGTCTGCTTTGATCTATACGATGAGAATAGCGAGGAGGCTGATAGAGTGTGAGGTTCAAGAGGCCAGGAGGAGTCAGTCAGAGGGAGAACTCCACAGTATCAGGTCCTACCAGTCTTCGAAGGGCTCAGTGAGCCCTCATTGCTTTCCAGACTTCAGCCAGGGCCATCTTGCTCATAAACACTGCCCTGTGGCTTATTAAAACTCAAGTATTAATGTATCAAGTGTTAACCGACATAACCTGTGAAGGTGAGAAAATAAAAGATGACCAAGTAGTGCAAGTATAAAGGGGATTTCTGAATTTTAATGAATACATCTTATTTTCAGAGAAGTTTTAGAGGAAAACTTTAGAGGAAATCAAGGACAAAGTATAGAGTTCTCTATCACCCCTGTCTCCCCCCCCTTCAACAGTTTCTAAAGTGTCTTTTTTTAACTATGAAGTTAAATGCCAGAAATAAAACGATCTAAAATCTGTCCCCATTGTTTCATGTTAATTGGCAAACTTTCTATTTTAGATAAGGATCAACACTAATTAACTTATTTTAAACAGCTATTTAGTTTATTTCAACAGTAGAAAATTTAAATACTGATGAAAGAAGGAAGGAAGGGAGGGAGGGAGGGAGGGAAGAAAAGAAGAAGGAACGAAAAATTCAAACATAATCCTTTCACTCAATGGTAACTACAAAAATATATTGGTGTATATCTTTTTATACCTTTTTCTGTGTATATACTTTTAATTTAAAAAACTGGAATAATATTCTACATATTTTAGTTAAATATAAGATTAGTTAAACACAGCCATACAATGGAATATCCTGGCTATATTGGGATTTTTATTAAATGTTCTTCAACACTGGGCCACCTGGGTGGCTCAGTCAGTTAAGTGTCTGCCTTCAGCTCAGGTCATGATCTCAAGGTCCTGGGATCGAGCCCCGTGAGCCTCCCTCTGCCCCTCCTCCTGCTCGTGTTCTCTCTCTCTCCCTCTCTCTCATGTGCACGTGCTTTCTAATAAATCAATAAAATCTTTAAAAAAAACTTAAAAATATTCTTCAATTTTATTTTTAATGGTAGCATACTATTCCATTTTATGAATAACCATCATCTATTTAACCAATGCCTCCTAGTTTGGGACATTAAATATTTATTTGTGAAACTGCCAGCATCTATTTCCCCAAATTCACTCTCTTATACATCTTTAAAGAATGGCACTTTGTAGGGTGGGAAAACCAATTCAGTGAAACACTAGACAATTTATTTTAATCTTTATACAAGATACTAGTGTTGGCAAGGCGGGAGAGAAGAAAAGCTCTTCCTATGACCCTTGTTTAACTTTGGACGGATGTGCATGGTTCAAGGCCAGCAAAGTGATAAATAGGTTTTGGCAGCTCATTCTCCCTACCTTGAGTAGTATTACAGTGTGTCATTGGAGTGGATCATTTAGAACAGGAAGCCAAGGACACTGTGTGGTGTTCTCCCAGGGTAAATTCACAGATACCTCATAGAAGGCTTTGGCAAGATTCTCAGTATGCACAGAGAAGCACAGAAAGTGGCTTTATTTTTAAGGCTCAGATTCAGCTGAAGGATCCGCTAGGGAATCCAGAGAAGCGAATGCCTGGGCTTGGGTCAAAATAGCTGGCTTATTCTTGCTTTCACAGTGCACAAAAGCTTTACTCATTTGCCCAGCAGTCATCTGCTAATCTCACACCTTGAGGTAAGTAATACACACGCATCCTCATTAACATTGAGTCAGCGACTCTGAAGGGAAGGATATTGAGGAGACTGAATTTCTAATTCACATGGAGTTAGTATATTTTCATATCTCATTGCAATTCAGTGCAGCTATCTGCCCACCACAGGCAATGCAGAGAAGCTTCTGCAACAGAAGTAGCAATATATGAAATTTCCTGGGAAATTTCCCAAATGCTATGCTTCAAAATTGCAGTAGTAAGTCATGGGTACATAATTTTACCTTCTAAGTGACCATTTTACTTTTTAAAGATAGAGCTCTGTGGTAAAAAAAAAAAAAAAAAAAAAAATGCTAACTAGTTTATTCATTTTCTTATAACTAACTTTTCTCCAAAATTGGAAAAGCTTGCTAGTTAGTTCCCTGCCCCCCCCAGAAATAAAAATATTTCAACATATTATAAAAATCCATACAATATGGAAAGGAATACTCTAGAAAGCAAAAATCGCCTTTAATTCCATCATGCAAATATACATGCCATGAAATGGTTGGAGAGCTGGTATATACTGTTAGAGGTAGTTTTCTCCCTGACACTTAAATATTTTAAAAAATATATTAGACATACTTGCTTTGTAACCTTCCATTCCACTTTAGCAATATAAATGTACATCTTTCTGCGTCAATCAAGATTGATGTTTTTATAGCTGTATAATTAACTATTTTTAATCCTTTAAAAAATCCTGACATATTTTTACTTTGACGATTAAGCTAATAAGACTTTTTTTGGTCATGTGTTCAATGTTGACATCTGATTTGTTTCTAAAGAGAGAAACTTCTTAGTAGACATTAATTAAAATAAATAACCCAACCATTTATAGCTAAAAATGACTGCATAAGCAAAGACTATGCACAATAAAAACAAAAATAAAACTATTAAAATGTCTAAAAACTGTTTATTTTCTTAGAGTTGGTTTTACCAGTTGTTTACTTTTGAAATGAATTAAATCAGAATTTTTGACATTTTATGTGTTGCTCAACATGTGCTACTTAAAATGGGTAAAAATAAAAAGATGAAATGATTTGTACAAAGCAAAGGCATTAAAAGCCAAAATTCAATTAAACTAAGAAAGGCTTTACTAATTTGAAATTAAATTAATTATGAAAAACAAAAGTCAATTAATTCTCAAAAAGAATTTTGATTAGTATCCGAAATGATGAAAGAAGAGTATAGATAAAATTTTAAATTGTATAAAAATCTTTTAAGTAATATATCATAAGGAGAATTTATGAAAAAGAAGTCACTGACTTATGATATATAAAGTGATTGATTTAAGAGGGTGAATTAAAATAATAAACCATCATTATGAAAGAGTATCTATGCTGTGTAGGCAACAGCACCAAATCTATGCTTATTGATTGACTGATTATTTTGTATTTTCCTGCTCACAGCACAGATAGATGATCTAGAAGATACCCTTACCTATAAGTTTACCCTTATCTATAAGTGACTGATTCCACTTTGGAGCAGTGTTGTGTGTCTTTTTTGGTGCTTGTACATTATAATAGATCTCTTTGATACTGATGAAAACTATAGATTCTCTCCCTACATAAAGTATATATCCATACTATTGCAGACATACAAGAATCTCTCATTAGTCTCTTTTTTTGCTTATTAATGGAACGCCCAGAATAAAGATGACATTTCTTAGTTTCTCTTTTAGCTAGATGTGGTCATGACTAAGTTCTGGTCAATGAGATACAAGCATTAAGTGTCATGCTTGACTTCTAGGAAGTATTCCTAAATGTAGGGATCGTGGCCTTCCTCCACTCCTTCCCCCCTTTTTATTGATGGCTTGAATGCTTAACTGTCATTTTGGACTACGAGGAGCGGCTTAGTAAAGCCAAGTAAAACCAGCGGCTTGGTCAAGCAAAACAATAAGAGGAAAGGAGCCTGGGCCACTAATGATTATGGGAACTGCTATACTTGTCCAGAATGCCTTATCTCTGGAGTTTTTGTACGTTTGAGAAGGAAATAAACTTATATTTGGTTAAGCCACAATTACTTGGTGTTCTGTTACTCACAGCTGAAACTAGTATTAACAGATATAGGTATAAACACAAGTTTGCATGTAATTTTGGGGATGTGAGAGTTCCATGGGCCCCAAATTAAGAATGTGTATGTGTATATATATATATATATGTGTATATATATATATATATATATACACACACATATCTATATCTATGTATATATACCTCTTGTAATATTTTCTCCATTTATTTAGAGTGATACAGGAGGCTTAGGCTTGATTTTTTTATTGAAGTGTAATTAACATATAATGTTACAGTTTCAGGTGTACAACATATTGAGATTCAGCAATTCTATACATTATTCAATGCTCACCTAAATAAATAGAGAAATATTAGTGACTCTGATTCAGATTATCTTAAAAAGGAGATACAACTATTGATAATTTTTAGTATATACAAATCCATTTGACTAGTGAAGATTAAATTCATTATAAGAATCCTAATAAAACACTCACATTAAAGATTTTTGCCAATAAATAGTAAAAAAATATATGACACAAGAGCAATCACTTTATGTTTGTACCCTATAACTAACAATTCTTTTCATATCCATTATCTTTCTTGATTTTCACAATCATCCTGTGAAGTAAATATTGTTTTTAATCCCATCGGTGTATAGATTTAAAAACAAGCAACAAAACCCCACAAAACTGACTTAAAAGCAAGAACAAACAAACACAAAACTGAGGCTCAGGGTATGTCTCTTCATCAAAGTTAATAATAGAGTAAAAACTATAACCAAGGAGAATATTTCCAAAGCCCACGCCCTTATCACTGTTCCGAGGACTATATTACATGTACAGACATCCTTTACTTTTGTAAAAAAAATCATTCTTAAAAACATAAGTGCACACACACACATATATATAAATTTAACTTCAGAATAAGAGTTATGTTCTAAAAGGCTGATTGTTTTCTAATATAACTAAACAAAATTTTAGACATTATAAAGTTCTTAATTCTGTTAAAATTGTTCCTACATTTTTTAGCACCAGATAGTAATACAATTTGCATATGATTATTTAAAATACAAAAGGCCAAATAAAAAAAATCTTTGTTTAATGTGCAATGCTTCCATAACACCACTGTCTCCCTTCCTTCTGGTGATAGATGTTTTCCTCAATGGTACAAAACCTAAGGCAGGCCAATCTAAGTGCTCCCATAACAACTTTATTATTTTTTATTTTTTTACAGATTTATTTATTTTAGGGAGAGAGAGAGTATGTGTGTGCAAGAAGGGGTGGGAGAGGAGGGATGGGGGAAGGACAGAGGGAGAGGAATAGAGAGAATCTCTGGCAGACTCCCCACTGAGTTCAGAGCCCGATGTGGGGCTCAATCTCACCACCCTGGGATCATGACCTGAGCCAAAATCAAGAGTCAGACACTTAACTGACTGACCCACCCAGGCGTCCCTCCCATAACAACTTTAAGAGTGGAGCTGGTGGGACAAAATTTCTTCTCTGGTGGGTGAGTTGCTAGGATATAATAAGTCCAAGGACACAGATATTTAAAGAGTAAGAAGAGACCAAGACCAAAGAATGAGAGAGAGATGGAGAGGGAGAAAGAGAGAGTCCTGCCGGCAATCCAGACCCCAATTTTAGTCCCTGAGATGTCCAGGCTGCCCTGGCTTCTGTACTCTTTGATTGGACTGAGTCTCCTCCTAATAAGACCATCTTCTTCATGTAGTTGGTCTGAGTTGGGCTTCTTTGTGTGGTGGGTCTGAGTTGGGTTTCTGTCACTTGCCACCAAAAGGAAACCAATAAAAACATTAGACATAATATTATAAGTTAAATTCCTAAGTGTTCAGTCCAGCACTCATTTGACATTTATTAGGCACCAACTATATGCCAGGCACTGGGCTAGGAGCCGAAGATACCATAGTAAGCCAAACAGACATGGTGCCTGACCTTATGAAGATAAACAATTTCAAGGACAAAACAGTCACAAACCAAGAAAAGAACAATTTTAATATTGAGACTTGGGACTTGCTGATGGGAATTTTGTGACGCTAGCTCTAATAATCTCAACCTCCTCTAAAATTTTGTCATGAAAAAGTTGAACTACCTTCCTTTCTTTGCATAAGATTCTACAGTGGACCACATCCCGGTCAATGTACCATGATTTGGTGAATTTCTTTCAGCACTGAAACACTAGAGTGACACGTGAATCCATTAATTCAGAGCTCTCTCAACCACCATTTCTTCAATGGCATCTTTCTAGCACTTTGTGCATGTACTCTCCTTTCCTTTAACAAATGAATACTCAGGTGATCAATTAAGGATAGTATCTAATTGAGCCTAAAATTTACTATTTTTAGTGCTCCTAATCATTTCCAATTTGCCTCAGTGAAAATTCATTCATTGACTGTTTTCATTCACTCAACAAATATGTACTGAGAGCCTACTATATGTCATGCTTTTTTAGGTGCCAGGAATAAAGCAGAGAATAAAAAAAGACAAAATCCCCAGTTCTCAAGTATTTCATATTCTATTAAATTCTAGCAGCAATCTCATTAACAGCAAAACTTTCATTTTTTCACTGCTCATTAATATTTATAAATAATGAAACACAATAAAATATTCAAATAATTGTCAAAACATGGCTGAACAAATCTGGTGACATTGTCAAAACAGGATTGCTCAGTATGAGATAATGCCATCAAGAGTTAGAGATCTTTCTCAACTAAAATATGAATCCAACTATAAATTTTCTTTAAGGGTTTTATTTCATAGTGTATAAAAATGTAGATTTATAGCAATTCCACGCTGGGGGACCTATCCTATTGAAATAACAGTGCAAGTACATAGCATCTATGTACAAGCATGTTAATATACCATTGTCTGTAATGGCAAGAAACCAGATGAAAATAACTTCAGAATCTGTCAGTGAGGGAAGGCTGTGGCCATGTGACTAAATGCTGTGACATAGGAGAATAAAGGCAATGATTATAATTTCTGGCTCTGGCCATTAAAAGGAAGGGTCATGCCTTTCCCTGTCCCAGTCTCCCTTCTAACTGCTTAGAATGTGATGTGCTGGTGAGCCATCCTGAAGCAAGAGGATGAAGAGAACACCCCAGAAATGGCAGAGCAATGAATCAGAAGAAGCCTGGGTCCCTAACATGCTGGAGCTGCTGTCCAACCCTGACTGCTCTTCTGAACTATTACTTGAAAGAGAAGTTTCTGTGACAGTTTAAGCCACTATTAGAGAAATCAAACTTATATCCCCATTCATACATAGACAATGGAATATTTTGTAGCTATTTTTAAGGGTAAGTTAGATCCATGCCTATTTATTGGGAGATGTCCTTGATATGTTAGGTAATTAAGTGATAAATATGTAGCCCCAATTTTGTAAAACAAAACAAAACAAACAAACAAAAACACATCAAAGGCTATGTTGTACATAAATGTTCATATGACCACAGGAAAAAAAGGTGTGGAAAGATAACCTGATTACTGTAGGACAGTGAGAATTTGGGGAAGGGGATGGTGGAGGTCAATATTATTTCTAATTATCTTACATTACATGTATAATTAAAAAATATCAGCTCTATAAAACTCAAAGACAAGTTATATGTCTGGATAAGACTGAACACTCAAAGATACTTTAGCTCATCTTAAGCTTGGCTGTACTTCCTGCAATTGGATTCCATCTTTCCCATCTTTCCTTATAATCAATCCCCTTTGATCTAGTTTAGATGGGTTTTTGCTTCTTGCTACCAATTCTTCCTTCTCTGATCGGCAGTAATTCTACTACAACTGCTCTCCCTCACTGTTTTGCATCTGAGTACACTTAGTGTATTATCTATGGCATAGGACATGCTCAATGAATGCCTATCCAGGACTTAGGCTTCTCATCCCTTCTGCTAAATATTCAAACACAAGAGCAACAAAAATCCACCCCTGAGGTGACTACCATTGCCTTCCGTACTGGTTTCATGTCAGATCTATACCATGGGGTCCCTTTCAGGCCAGTCAGGCACAGCAAATCAGGATGAATTTTCTGGTGGTCATCAGAGCACCACTGTAGAGAGAGAGAGATGTCTGTCTTCGCTTCAAAAATTACATGTGATTTAATCATATTTTAATTAATGGGGTGATATTTTCCCTCAGATTTATTTGGCCTTAAAATTTCAGAGAGACTTCTGCTGTCAAAAACCACAATAACATCAGACATTTCTTTCTGATTGTGTTACACATTCTTACTGTATCATACAGCCATTCCTTAAACATTCATACATGGAACTGTCTCTAGGGACTTTAACAGTTTGCCACATATTCTCATTGTCAAGTAATAATAATCTGAATGTAAATGTAGAAGGGCATATAATCACCACCTACTTTGTATGCTTTTACTGTGTCTATGTTTACAGATTAGAGTTCCTTAAAGTAGGACACGCTTGAGTTTCTACTACAGGGACATCCCAGAAATATGTTATTCTTCCCTCTGGAGATGTACGAAGTTTTGAAATTTCTTCACTTTCTGCTGCTTGGATAAAGCTCACTTTATGAGTCTAATAAGGTTGATCGGTCCTTAAAATTTACCTGAGCTATGTTTCGCCCCTAGCAGTAAATACCATCAGAATGAGGCTAGCATACCAAGCATTCCAAATTCTGCTCACCCCATGAACACCACATTTGGATCGTCCCTCTGAAAATGAGATCAAGATGCTGAAAAGAAAAGGTGAAGACATTATTTTTCCTGCCAAAAGATTTGTAGACATGAACAGGGCAAAATGACATATACGTGCAGGGATTATTTACAAAAAAAATAAGGCAAAGCAGTTTTACAGCAAAAGGTTTAATTTCTTAATGGCATTTAATGAAATCTAAGCCTGGAAAAGGTTGTTCTTCTTAGACTTAATTTTCAGCATTACAAAAAAAACAAAAAACAAAAAACAAAAAAAAAACCTTCTATCACAGTTACAACTTTTCACTTAGACATCTGGGCTGCTTACTCCACCCCCTTTTAATCTTTTCTAAAGAAATTTTTATATCCAAAAACATTCAGTTATTTTCTTTTAGCTAAAAAAAAAAAATCCAATCTTATAAAGTAGGTGTTCTCTACAGCATCAGGGTTGATGAAAACCATTCCCTTGAACAGGAAGTTCAAAAGACAGAATGGCAGGCAAGAGCTGACCCATCTGCTATGGAAACATGTTAGAATCCTCCCAGGTCCCAAACCACTGACAAAAATACAGCATTATTCACACAAAGCCTCTGCGCCCTGCTCCGGTCAGACTTCTTCCAGAGCTGCTGTCGGGCTAAGCAAGCCTGCTGATATCTGGCTGGCGTTAGGTCCTTGTAACTGTCAGGGGCAGAGGTGCTAGTGAAATATTAGGAGGAAAATGAGGTGGATGGACCAATCAGTGGCAAAAGAAGTAGTTTTAAAAGCTGTGAGGAAAAAGGATCTGCCAACTCTAAGCATTTAAATATAATTCTCCATCAAATTTGATGAACATTTTATAGTGAAAAACAAGGGCTCTTCAGCAATGCTTCTCTATCCTGGCCCAGAGCAGGCTGCCTGGAATACTTGGGGTTATCCAATGGGGCTTATTTTCCCTATTTGCCTTTTTTTTTTTTTTTTGAGAACAAATTGTTCCTTTAGCAGAGGAGAAGAACCTGGAGACATAGGCTTGGTAATTACCCTAATTTAAATGCATCAGAAGACATTTCATATATTGCTCAAACTTTGCCAAGAAAAGGTCTAAGAATACAATTCAGCTATAAGATGTATATTGTTCTAGCATCCAATGGAATCATCATGGAACTTACGCCAGACTTTCTTCCTGTAAGAAAGAACCTTCCTTTGTTCTTCTGAGGAAATCTAGCATTGGGTGGGTATGTACATAGGTAACCACCCTAAGTGTGATCACATTTAATTTTAAGATAGCACAATATGACAGTAAAAATAACATAAAAATAGAAGTTTTTCCACATGTAGTTATTTCAATGTTAGATCAGTGCTTTTAAAACTTTATTCATATGATTCCTTTAAGTGTTTGACTGTTTCACAGTTTAGATGCAGTTTTAAGATCTAATTTTCACTCTTCCCTTCCTCATACCCACAAGTTTTCAGAAAAAAAAAATCATGCCAAACTCCAGTAATATTTATATCCTTGTTTGATAAATGCTCAATCATCTCTATGGTATTAAAGCTTATTCTATCTTTCTTGAACTTGTGGACATTTATTTCTCAAAAGTCATCTAGGCTAATCACCTCATATCAAGAATGAGGTATAGAATAATTAAATAACTCACACAAGTTCATATAATTAGCTGTTATTATTAGTTTACATCTAAAATATATACCAGTTTTCTTTGTGATATTCTTTATCTCTCTTTTCAGGCCGATATTCTACATGAGAGCTTGTGTACATCAGGTTCAGCCAGATGTACCATGATCATTGTTAAGCACCAGCATGTTTAGGAGCATTGTAAAATCAAGATCATTACCACTGGAATTACTGGGTAAATATTCACTGAGGGGTATTTACCTGAAGAAAACAAAACCAAAAATTTGAAAAAATACATGCAGCCTTATGTTATTTCAGTATAATTTACAATAGCCAAGATTTGCAAACAACTTGTGTCCATCAATAAATGAATGGATAAAGAAGATGTAGTGTGCATGCACACACACACACACACACACACACCACGGAATATTATTCTGCCATAAAGAAGAAAGGAATCTTGCCATTCGTGACACCATGAAAGGACCTAGAACAAATTTTTTTCTGAGAACAAATTGTTTCTTCCTTTAGCAGCAGAGTAGAACCTGGAGACATAGGCTTGGTCATTACCCTAATTTAAATGCATCAGAAGACATTTCATATATATTATGCTAAGTGAAATAAGTCAGACAGAAAAAGCCAAATACCATATGCTTTTACTTATAGGTGGAACCTAAAAAACAAAACAAACAAAAACAGAAATAGAGTCATAAATACAGAGAACAAACTGGTGGTTGTCAGAGGGGAGGGAGTGGGGATGTGGGTGGAATAGGTAAAGGGAGTTAAGAAGTACAAACTTCCAATTATAAAATAAATAAGTCTAAGAATAAGTACAGCGTAGGGAATATAGTCAATAATACTGTACTAACTTTGTATGGTGACAGATGGTAACTACACTTACCATGGCGAGCATTTCATAATGCATATAATTGTCAAATGACTAGATTGTACACCTGAAACTAATATTGTATGTCAACTCTCCTTCAATAATAAAAAAAGATCATCACCACTGGAACTATCATAAGACTTTGTAGATTTTTCAAAATCTTTTGATTGGTTAATAGGAACTAGTTATTGGTTCCTATTTCCTAAATTATAGGAGCCTTTCTCTGAGCACCATCTTATGCCTTGAACTATGATAGACCAAATGCCTTATTAGTGTCATTTTACAATCTGGGAACTGAGGCTCAGAGAAGTGCTTGTTTGGGATCACAAAGCAATAAGTGGTGAAATGGAATTTTACAACCAGGTCTTCATATCTCCCAAGCTTATATTCTTTCTCCTGAACTAAATTACCTTTAGTCTTATTTATCCTTTATTTAATAGCAAGTAATTCAAATTACCAAAGCGTTCATAGGTCAGAAATCTATTTTAGTTCTAGAAATGGAAAGAGAGCAGTCATAATTAGTTAATTAATAAACATTTTTTTGGCAAAGCCTGGTTTTAAAGGTTCCATTTTGAAAAAGAGACAGTTTGTTACTTTATAAGTCATTTTTTAAAATTTGGGTGAGAAAATACTCCCAAGGTTTCCATTTTTATTCTGCACATTGTGTGCTTCTCTAACCAATAAGGTCTAAATTAGAAGTCCTATTTCCTACAGCAAATCAAGAGGCAATTTACTCTGTGTGCTGGTAATGTTCTAAGTGGTTTCATATAGAATGAAACTTTATTATATGGCACTGCAATGTGGCATATGCTATTGCGGGCCATACTTTACCGATAAGGGTCCTAAGGTACTGAGAGGTTAAACAGCTTGCCCAAAGTCACAGAGCTAGGAAACAGGAGAATCAGAATATGAACCCATATGATCTGATTCTACTGTCCCTGGTCTTATCCACAATGCTGTACTGCCCAATGTAATAAAACAATCAATCTGTCAAGCGGCTGCAACCTGTTCCTTTCTTTTACTTGCTGAGCAAAGACGGAACCACAGAATGAGGTATAAATCAGGCAAGAACACTGCCTTATCTTGGGTCTGAAATGAATTTTTCATAAGATATCCTGCAATTAGGCCACATGTACCATCACTGGCTCTAATGCCTAGGCAGGCAGCTCGGGAGACACAGAACTGAGAGTTTATTGACCTCCTGTGGCTGTCCCTTCCCTCTAAAAGCCACTCCCCTTTCACCAGGAGGGGTTTGAACAGGGTTGGAAGGAAAATGGGAGAGGATAGATTGTCCAGTACCTTGCTCGTCCAAGCACCCAAGATTTTTTCACAAGAATCCAAACTGAAAAGAGTATTCAAAGCACCCAGTAATTACTATCATATGGTTCCTGGCGAACAATTATTAGGCTCTTATAAATGCTTCTCCTCCCCTCACATTGAGCTTTAATAACTTGGACTTACTATCCAATTTCAAATCCTCAACCCAGAGCATGAGAAAGTCACTGTCTGCATTACAAATCACCATTGAGCTAAGACCCCAGAGATATCGGACGGCTGTACAGCATACACAGACACATATCTATGCTATATAGAAAGCCCACATCTAGTGAAGATCTAGATGCATAAATATACATTTTAATATATACATGAAGAAATTCCTTTCTTCACTATGGGAATAGTTAGGTATTCCTGTTGTATAACACATATAAACAGATGGTTAGGATTAATATATTTGCTTAAAGGCAATGCCAGCAAAGCTTTGCCTTTGTAGAAGGATACGATCACACAGAACCAAGTGTTATAATAATGAAAATATCCCCTCCCTCTCTACTCCCTTTGACAACTGCTTCTTAGGCTCAGTACGCTCTGAGTTTTCATCCCATGTTTATATTTTTAAGAAGTATCGCCATTTGAAATTACCAAGTCCTCTTTGTGTTTAGGGGTAAAACAAACATTTCATAACCTATGGATTAACAATAGCCTCCCAATCTCCACTCAGGAATCCAAAACCTCATGGATCCAAAGGTCTTAGAGAAGATAACCTGGGCAAAAGTTGAACTATCTTCTATTGTAGGACTTTGTGGTATGATTAGAATATGTTACAGCAATTTTTAAAAAACTATTATGTTATGGTCAATCGTAGAATCTTTGAAGACTTTATTTTCAAAGTTTCAAATCCAAATATCACATGTAGAAATAGGATTTTTTAAATGTCTTATTAATTCAAGTTTTCACTTCCTTCAAATGGCCCAATGTGACAGAAGGGAATTAAGAAGGCAGGACAACTTGAGAGGGCTTTCTCCTTCTAGTTCATAAAGAAACAAAGGAGGGAAATCATTCTTAGTATTCATAATACAAAAAGATAGGGAGGGGGTGTGGGAAGCTTTCATTTAACCTCTGAGAACTATTTTTTATGCAATTAGGAGATATGTCAACAACCGGGTTTCAAAGCCTCAAAATAAACATACCACTGGGGGTGCTCTGGCAATGATATTTTAATATAAATAGGCCTTTAGGGAACAGCAAAGTTAATCTTGTATGCCTAACCACTCTAGAGAGGTATTAAAAGCAAACACACACAATCCAAAACTGCCATCTTTCATCAAATCCAAGACACCATCAATTGTAAGATACGTCCCAAAGATGTTAACATTTGAAAAAAAAAAAAAAAGTGTACATCTCAGAGTAGATGATATACAATAAGTATGTGATAGTTCCAGCTTCAGGGCTTATTCACTATCTTATTTCAATTAGTATTGCAAACTACAATCTACCTCCTAGTGCCCTGTAAATGCAACACATGCTGAAATCTACCCTTGACCACGCTGAAGACAGAATTTCAGGCAATTATTTTAGTGTGTGGGTTAACAAAGTCTAGATGATTTCTGTAAAATCTACCCTTTATATCCTGGGAGGGATATTTGTTTTCATAAACAATTTTTTAGTAAGACCTCAAAGAGAAAATCACAACTTTGGGTGACTGTATTTTCATATCAAGATGATTTTTAATTTGGTAAGCGATTTTTAACAGGTTTTCTGAGCTAATTTTTAAAAGTTGGGATATAGTTCACATGCCATAAAATTCACCATTTTAAAGCATGCAATCCAGTGGAGTTTAGCATATTCACAAGGTTATGCAACTGTCACCACTATCTAATTCCAGAATATTTTCATCACTCCATAAAGAAATCCAGACTCTTTAGCAGTCACTCCCTATCCCCTTCCCTCCTCCTTTTTCCCCACTCCACCAGCCCCTGGCAACCACTAATCTACTTTCTATCCCTTAAGATTTGCCTATTCCAAATATTCCCTATAAGTGGAATCATACAGTATGTGGCCTTTTGTGTTTGCCTTCTTTCTTTTAGCATAATGTTTCCAGGGTTTATCCAGGTTGTAGTGTGTGTAAGTACTTCATCTCTTTATAGGGCTGAATCGTATTTCATTGCATGGATGCATCACATTTCGTTAAACCAATCATCAGGTGATGAACATTTGGGTTGCTTCTACTTTGGGGCAACTGTGAGTGTTATTACTAACAAAAGTTACATGCAAATGTTTGTGTGAACATATGCCTTCAATTCTCTTGGATATAAGAGTAGAATTTCTGGGTCATATGATAACTTTATGTTTAACTTTTCCAAAGAGGCTGCACCATTTTACATTCCCACCAGCAAAGTATAAAGGTTCCAATTTCTCCACATCCTCAGCATTTGCTATTGTACCTTTTTTAGTACAATAGGAGTGGTGTCTCAGTATGGTCTGATTTGCATTTCCCTAATGGCTAATGAAGCTGAGCATCTTTTGATATGCTTACTGGTCATCTTCTTTACAGAAATGGCTATTAAAATCTTTTGCCCATATTTTGATTAGGTTGTCTCTTTTATTATTGAATTGTAAGAGTTCTTTATATATCCTGAATTCTATACTGGTATCAAATGTATGATTTGCAAGCATTTTCTCCAATTTTGTGGACTGTCTTTTCACTTTCTTGATTAGAAGCAAACAAGTTTTTAATTTTGACTAGGTCCAATTGTGCTGATTTATTCAATTAAGAGGTATGTCAATGACTAGGTTTGTGGTTTAATTTATTTTTCTGTTTAATCCCATAGTTACAAAAGCAACAGTATCTTTGAAGTAGATAAATTAAAGACTGCATAGTCAGAAGACACCAAATTCATTTTGTCATGAGACACAGAAATAAAAAAAAATGTTTTCTATACAAGTTAGGGCAAAACTGCTTGACAAGACATCAAAATAAATCTGAACAACTTCTTTGACCATGGATAGAAGTGAGGACCATCTCTAGATGGCCTATCTGCCTGCAGAATTTCTGTATTTTTAAAAGTTTTGGAGTCTATATCTAGACTACATGTTAATTTTATTAATTCACACAACATCTTTGCTTGGCATCATTTCTGAAGATGTGGAGTTATACAAACATATTTCCCCTCTGACATTTCAAAACATTCGCAATCATTAGAAGAAAATTAATTTTAAAGACATCTGTGCCAATATGTATGATATATTTGCTCCTTCTACAGAGAGCTGCAATTGCCAGAACTTCACTAGGGTAATAACAAAATATGCTCTGGTGACTTCCACGCACTGGATAGTTTTGCAATGGAAAACAAGCTGGAGAAGCTTTGAAGGTTTGTCAGAAACTGCAATGCCTGGGTGGCAAGTGGGTTCACTAGGGCCCAGGGGACATTGTGAAACCCTCTTTCTAGCCATCTGTTGCTTTGTATCTGAAATTTTACTGGAAGCCAGTCAAAAGAGGATAACAAGTGAAAACTATTTTGGCAACAAAACAAAAAATAAGAAACCCAAAACAAACGTCTCCCCATAAACAGCTAGATTTTCTGTTGGATTAAAATCATACATGACAACAATGTTTAGAAAATGCACATGCTAACCTCATTCAAAGTGCCAAAAGAGAGAGAACGAAGAATGGAAGGAAACCAGGAAGGGACACTTTTCACAAAGCAGCTTGTCTGTTGAGTTGTGCTTCCTCATAAGGGCAGAATTTCCTTGAGGGCAGAGACCATCTTCTTCTCTCTGTAGTCTTAGAACATCAGGGCTGATGAAGTATGTTAAGAGAAGGAATAGGAAAGGATGGTACAGTCCAGATAGGGGAGAAATGAGCTTGAATGAAAATACCTACAGTCTGCGATTAGAGAGTAGGGAAGAATACTGACGGTGGAAGTGGTATTCTAGAGTGAGGTCTTTAATGACCATTCCTTCACTCATTCAGCACCTATTTCTGGAGAACTTAACCACGGAGACTTTCTGAGGTGCTGCGGATAACAGCTATAAACAAAACAGGAGAGATTACCACCCTCATGGAGTTTACAATTAAAAGCTAATACTTATGAGGCACAGAACTGTGCCAAACATCGTATTCAGAGCTCATATGTGTTATCTCCTTGGATCTTCACACCAATCCTATTGTCTCATTTACAAATGAGACAATAGAGGTTTAGGTTAAGAGACATGCCTACTCACCACTGAACCTCTGAATCTTCCCTCCATCACAGGTTCTCCATGTGACTCTAAGACCACAATCTTAGAGTTGCTGCGCCTTGCTTAATTTGGGAAGGTGATCATACAAATGAGTGTTGTACCATTGTGCCCTACATTACAGTCATTTACAGATGAGAGAGAAAGCCTCAAGATTTGTAAAATTTCAATCCGTGGACTTCAAAAAGGGAACTCTGTGTCTCTGATGGTTGTTGAAAGGAGAGAGGAGGGAGTTAGGAGATATAAAGAGATGTTCATGTGAGAGGGAGTAACGCTGAGTTTTTCTACGATGGAAAAGTGCTATCTCTCATTAGGGATAAAGAATTGACCTTTAGCACACAGGGAAAAGAGGAAAAGAGGAGAAAGAAGAAATCTGGCAAACTCCATGCTAGGGAGGTGTGTAAGTCACAAAGTGATTATTAACAAGAGGTTGAGGGTGTAAAAAAACTGAAAAACCTTTCAACTATATATTATTTCTGATGGTCTTTCAGTAACTCAGACCCTGGAAAATACCTTATATTAACAAAATCCTCCAGGAAGAGCTACAGAAATCTGATTGCTAAATAAAAGCTAATTATGACTTATTATCTCATCTAATGTCAGTTTAGTTCAACCTTCAACGGTTCAAATTTAGAATACCAGAAGTCCCTCCGGAGGCTCACGGCCACAGTTTTCATAAACACTGTTTAGGTGACCTGTGATAGGGCGCAGCAGACTGAGGACTCCTGGGAGAAAAAATACACTGCAGGATACGGCTATGGGGTCTGCGACTTTGTAATCCATTTTAGCAATGTTGCATCTTCACTATTAAGACACAGTAGGTCATGCTTTTTCCCCCCAATTCTAATAATTTATAGCTTTTCTCTTAAAAGCACTTTTTAGTTTATATTCTTTGGGGATATCAAGTCTCAAAAGATGTAATGACTCAGTAATTGAAGAAATATAAATCCTTGAGTCAAAGTCAACATCACTTCAGGTTTTTAGTATGTGTGGCAGAAAAGAGGACATCAAAATCATGACAGAATGTTATAATGCACACTAATCCTAGGGAATCAAAAGCTAATTTAGAATTGCCATGTGATGTATTGTGTAAATTGCAGCCCATATTTGTGCTTCATTTCATTCAACAAATATTTGCAGAGTGCAATATGCCAGGCTTTGTGTGACAAGCCTGTAGACAGAGACAGAATGCCACAGTCCCAGCCTTTGATGGACTTATGCTACAATTTGTCTGATACAACACATAATAATACAATACATAATAAAAAGTTCCCATGTATTTTCTACATCTTAAAAAGGAAATGACCTTCCATTGCTAGTGGAAATGTAAAATGGTACAGCCACTCTGGAAAACAGTTTGACAATTTATTTTAAAACTAAATATATATGTACACACACACACAAATACATAAAATAAACAAAATAAAACTCAATCTACACTTACCATACAACCTAGCAATAATACTTGGAAGCATGGATCCTAGAGAAATGAAAATTTGCACCCACAGAAAAACCTGTACATGAATGTTCATAACAGCTTTACTTATAATAGCCCCAACCTGGAAACCACCCATCTGTCTATCCATTGGTGAGACATACATGCCAGAGAATACCACTCAGCAATAAAATGGAATGAACTATTGATCCACGCCACAACTTAGATCTCACGGCCATTTGAGCAAAAAAAGCCAATCTCAGGGCTACTTACTATATGATTCCATTTATATAACATTCTTGAAATGATAAAATTATAGAGGTAGAAAACAGATGAATGGTTGACATGAGGTAGAGATGGTAAAAGTAAAACTATACTCTGTCAGATGAGTGCAGTGGAAAGAATAAAGCAGAGGGCCCATTTGGGGAGAAGGCTATTGCTATTTTTTATAGGATGGTCAGAAAGGCTGTTCTGGAGGAACTCAGAGCAAGCTGAGTGGGTATCTGAGGACAAGAGGATGGAAGAGCCAGGCCCCAGGCAGGAGCATGCTCAGTGTATCTGAATCAGTGCGGCGGAATAAGGGAGGGTAGAGAGGGAAGAGATGGTGGAGAAGGTTGAGAAGACAAGGGCAGACCATGAAGGGCCTTGTAGGAAGCTGCATGGCTTTTGGCTTCTTTTTTTTTTTGCTGATTGACACCCAGAACTCTTAGCCTTCACTTCTGCTAAGTGGTTACTTCTGTGGTGGTTAAAGAGCCCAGGAAATAAATTACCAATACCTACTACCAGGGTGAGTTGGTAGTTTCCTCATTTGTTCAATGAAGTATGATAATAGCCACAACTTAATAGGGCTCCTCTGAGGAATAAGTACATTGTTTGGAATAGTGCCTGGCACAGACGTGTACAACAAATATTATCTATTATTATTATTACATTCTAAAAAGATTAGCATTTCTGGTGATGGCCCTGAGGTTATTAAGGATCAGAAATTCCATCACACTTGTGAAAGACTAAATAAATTATATATAAAAATAAACAAATGTATGCACATGCATGTGTGTGTATATGTGAAAAGAGAGAAATGGTTTCTTAATCTGATTATTTCATAAGTCATAATAGCCATTATTTATCCCTGCTAGAGAGCAAAATTTAATTGGCTTCATTCAATTAGGTGTTGAAGGGTCATCAGGACTACATTACAAATTTCTATTATTAAAAAGATGCGTTAACAGGCATTCTGACAAAGTATCCTGTGAGAATCAGACTTGGATGAGAGATGATTAGTGTAGGCGAACAAACGCATAAGGTTCCCTATGGAATCACATATGGCCTTGGCCCAAACTCCACAAGTATCAAGAGATTACAGAAATTGAACTTCTGCTTTCATTTCAGCATTATTCTGGGTCCTGAAAATGTGCTTTCTTTTTTTGTATTTTCTAGTATCTAGTTTTCCAGTGAGTATAAAGTATATCAATGTTGGAAGTAATTGGTAAAAAATTTGTAAGTTTGTAAGTTTCCATTAAAATCTCATGACAATGCAAATGTTCAGAACTCCAACATAAATAATCTCCACCACCTCCCACTCCCCCCCCACAAACTGTGTTGCAGAATGAATCACAAAAACCCACAGCTGTGAGATGAAGTGTAGGAAAGACAGAGCTCAGCTTCTGGCACGACCTCAAATGCCTCAGTGGAGACTGAAAAATGTCAGGCACAAAGTCCCCAATGAAGCGCTGCAGCTCCCAGGACAAGCAAGAGCCCGCCAACATGTTCTACACGGTAAAATATTTGCCACACTTCACCCTTCATGCATGGTAAAAAGGACTGGCTTGCAGAAACTCAGGGTGGCTGCATGGGGCTGCGCTAGTCACTCCCATGTTTGTTGTACAGAAACCCAGCGCTAGAGCTGTGCATTCAGATGCTGGTGTTTCAGTAAGACCTGGTGCTGATCTCTGGTCCTGTTCCCCTTCCTTCCTTCCTTCCTTCCTTCCTTCCTCCCTCCCTTCCTTCCTCCCTTCCTTCCTTCCTTCCTTCCCTCCCTCCCTACCTCCCTCCCCCCTTCCTTCCTTCCTTCCTTCCTTTCTTTCTTTCTTGATCTCTGGTCCTGTTCCCTTTCTTTCTTCCTTTCTTTCTTTCTTTCTTTTCTTTCTTTCTTTCTTTCTTTCTTTCTTTCTTTCTTTCTTTCTTTCTTTCTTTCTTTCTTTCTTTCTTTCTTTTTCTTCTTTCTTTCTCTCTCTCTTCTTTCTTTCTTTCTCTCTCTCTCTTTCCTTTCTTTCTCTTTCTCTCTCTCTTTCTTTCTCTCTCTCTCTCTCTCTCTTTCTTTCTTTCTCTCTCTCCCCCTCTCCTTCTTTCTCTCTTTCTTTCTTTCTCTCTCTCTCTTTCTCTCTCTCTCTCCTGTCTCTCTCTCTCTCTCTCTTTCTTTCTTTTTTTTGACCATGGTTACAACTTTCCTGTTGTAGTAATCCAAAGTGCAACTCACAGAGCTCCCAGAATGATAACAACTGATCTTCTAAATTCTGGATGGTGATGGTTCCAGTGGGTTCTAGTCCACATTACATGTGTAAAGTTTGAAACTTTTTTGCTGATACAGAGGAAGTTACTCATGGAATAATTATCTTTGATCCATAGCATACAGTCTGGCTGTGCTGAGATAGTTGTTTAAAATGAAAAAAAAAAATGTGTTAAGTGGGGTTTTTAAACAGAATTTTTAAAAACACTGGTTGAAGTTAAAAGGTATGATGGTAGAGAAAATCCCATTTATAATAACAATGAAAAGATACAAAACTTAGGAAAAAACTTAAAAAGTGTAAAACTTATTTGAAAAACACTGTTCTCAAACACTCCTGTAAAATATAATTGTAGACTTGAGCAAATGGAAAAACATGCCCAGTTCTTGGTTGCGATAGCTCAGTATCATCAAAGATGCCTGTGCTCTCTAAGTCAATTTCTAAATTTTGTGAAATCCCAATAAAAATACCAATAAACCTTTTTTTCTTCTGGAAATAAATAAATTGAGCTTACCAAATACTAAAGTTCATATGAAGAAAATAACAACACAAGATTATCTAAGGAAAACAATGTAAAGGAAGAGCTGTGAGAGAGGAATAGCCAAATAAAATATTAAAACCTACTACAAAGTTTTTTTTATAACTAAAACAGTTTGATCATGGAACATGAAGAGATAGACCAATGAAACAGAACAGCAAGTCCAGAAAGAGACCTGACCACAGATGGAAATTAGTATATGATATGGGTGCTTCTCGATATGTGGAGACAAAGGTGGACTTTTTAAAAAATTATCAATAAAATTTTATTTTACTTTATTTTTTTATTTAAATTCAATAGTCAACATATAGTACATCATTAGTTTTTGATGTAGTGTTCAATGATTCATTAGTTGTGTATAACATCTAGTGCTCATCATACCACATGCCCTCCTTAATTTAATATATGGTGTAGGACAACTGGATAGTCATTTGAGAAATGATAAATTTTGATCCATTCTTCATGCTATTCATAAATACAGATTCCAAACTGACCAGATATTTAAAAAATAAAATCAAACAATTTTTAAATGGGTTACCCATTGCATTATTATATGTAACCACAAAATATTGGAAATTACCTAAATTTCCAAAGACAGGATATGGTTGGATAAAGTATGGTGCATTCACACAATGCAATACTAGACAAATGTAATAAAGAACAAGAAAGCTCTATATGAACTGATATGGAATAATTTCCAGGCTATATTATTAAGTAAATGTAGCAGTGTACAAAAGAGTACATACAGTATGCTGCCTTTGAATAAGAAAAAGGGAGAAATAAGAAGCCATACATTTCCCAACTTATTTTTGCAAGAGGAAACACAGGAAGAATAAATCAGAAACCAATGAAATTGTTTGCCTACAAAGGGGTAAATGACTCATGAGGAAAAAGGGGTGGAAGGGATGGAGGAGTAACATTTCTGAATACAATATTTTGTATAATTTTAAATTTGGAAGAATGTTAATGTTGCATATATTCAAAAACAATTAAATTAATAAGCATAGGAAATAACCCTAAAGCTGAATGCAAACAGAAATAAACAAATGATCCCAACTGAATAATAGAACCACCTGGGGGTAGAGAGAGGCTAGGGAAAAACTGATCCAAGTAACTTTAGAACACAATGCTTTGATAAATACCCTTGGTTTAGGAAAAAAAAGAACTGTAAGTAAATCCTGAACTATTTTTAGTAGGTGTCTTTTTCATAGTGGTATGACTACAGCAACTGTGAAACTACTTTGTGTACTGTGGGATTAAACAAATGGAATACATATGGAGACATTGCTGAGAGCCAAGGCTCTCACTGTGAACAAGTGAAATAAAAAAAATATATATAGTGTAGATATATATGTGTGTGTATATGTGTGTGTGTGTGTGTATGCAATGACACCCTGTAACCATGAGTATACCTAGTGACTAGATCTTGGTTTCTCTATACCACTCCCCACTGAAAGGAACCAGGGAATTTTGAAAAATGGCTGATTCCAGGGATGAAGTATAAAAGGTGTAAGATGAGCCTGGAACATCTATTGTGTCAGAAAGTAAGAAAGTTGTCCTCAAATAATGGGGTATGTCAAATGTATATGGGAGCCAGCTTGAAGAGGCTAACACTTGCTAGATCTCAGTCAATTGAGCACCAAAATTGGTGAATTACAACACATTTAATTAAATAGGAATCCATAAGTCCATACTGATAATAAATAAATAAATAAATAAATAAATAAATAGCTATGGGAGAAGAGAGCTTTTCTTTCTAATAGATGTCAACTGATGAGTAGTAGACTTGAAAAATCATCCTTTTACAACCATCATTATAAGACTGGTTTGGGCAAGAATCAACGGGTGAATGCTTATGTGGAGTAGGATATTTGTACGGTCTCAAAGTAAATGATCATAAATTGCTTATTAGTTGCAAAGGAGAACATAGTAATTATATTATAGGAAGAAGCCGACAATACCTTGACATGGTGATCAAAATTGACATCACAACTGAAGAAGGATGGCTCTGGATATGCTACACTCAGAATGTTACAATTTCACTTACGTAGTATTCTGGTTGGAGGGAGAGGTGTGTAAACTGAATCTAAATGATTAAATAAGTGGATGCTTAGGAGCCAGGTTTCTAACTGTTGGTGTGGAAGTGTACAGATAAACAAGGGAGTAAAGCTAGAATGATCCATGTGGTAATGGATTAGAGCTGGAGACATCAGTGTAAACTAATGTTTAGTTTAATCTGAACACTGATGGTCTCATAATAGAAATATTTATAAATATATGTATTTACATGGATTTGTATACATACACACATTTCCTTACTCTCTCAACTGAGAGGGTCTAGAAGACCAATGGCATCCCAGTAACAATGAGCTTGTCTAACATCATTCTAGTGAAAAGAACCAGGGCTCTTGATTTCTAATATTATTCCAGTAAAAGGAACCAGGGCTCTTCGAAGAAATAGCTGAATCTAGGACTAAGGCATGAAATATAAAGATGAGTCTGGATAAGTCTGTAGTGTCAGAAAGTAAGGAAGAGCTCAAAAAACAAAACAAAACAAAATCCCATAAGGGTATATCAAGGAACAAACTATAAAAGCTCCCAAACACCAAACTGGAACAATTTGAGCAACAAAAAAATGAAGTAGTATTGGATTATAGCCCCAAATATAAAATATTTCATTAGTACATATCAATATAAATAAATAACTGAATAAATTAACAAATGGAGGAGAAATGGAAATCTCCTGTGTAGAAGAATTTAAAGTAATTTATGTAGATACTTTGCCCTCAAGGAGGTGGAGTATAATTCCTCACTCCTGCATATAGGACTTCTTTTCAAAGAGGTCAGTATGTAAAGTGTTGAAAAAGAGTAACTACTGTTGAGAAACCTGACAAATACTATCTCAGCCACCTGGTCAACATCATGTTCATAGTATGCACCCTTGATACCATGTGATGAAAATGGCACTTTATCTTTGTGGTCTTCCTCCTCAAAACACATAATACCAGTGTAATCATCAGAAAAACACCAGAAAAATTCCAGTTGAGGTACATCCTATAAAATGTCTCGGCAGTACTTAAGATTGTCAAGGTCATCAAAAATACTGAAAGTCTGAAAAATTGTCCCAGCTAAGAGAAACCCAAGGAGATGTGATGACTAAAGGTAATATGGTATCCTGGATGGGATCTTGGAACAGAAAAAGGATACTAGGCAATGTTGATAATTTTACCATTTAAAATTTTTCATATTTAAATATATTAACTTGGTTTCTGATTTGTGTTATATGAAATTCTATTACTAATTATATTTTAAGACCACTTGTGTTTCATAGCTTATGTTCAAAAGTCAATCCCATATAAAGATTCAGATAAAACATCATTCATTCTTCTATTATCGAGGGCATTAGGAAGTAACTGTGTACTTAGCACCGTGATGAGTACATTTGGGAAAGTGAAAGAACTATAAAGAATGAGCTCCTCATTCTCAAGGGGAACAGACTACAGAGAGCAGTAGAGAGTTAGTCTAGGATAAATTGTACTTAAAGTAACTACAAGTGAAAGTCTTTCAAAACTGGCTGACAGAGGCTGAAAGGCGTCATGGACTGGTGGATATTGAGGTAGGCCTAGAATTCTAATATCAATGGAAGGTACGGAAAGGGTTTTTATAGAAGGACCTTAGGATCCACATTATGAATCATTTTGCTGTATTGCATGCAATAAATGTCACTCAAAAAAATGACTGATGACCACATGAATGGATGAAAGAAAGATAAAGGGAACATAGAATGGAAGAAGGGAGGGGTAGGGAAAGGTAGAATTTAGGATACATTAAAATCTCTAAGGCACCTTAACCAACTTCAAAACATCACACCTCTAGCTTTAATGCATACATTAATTTAAATGAATGCATTTACATAAGATTCTAAATTTTCACTTCAACATCACATAGATATAAACCCAACTGGGATTTACTGCATAGCTAGTAGGGCTCAGGATCCCAGGTCTATAAGGTGAGTAGAGAACAGTAAGAATCCTGGCATCTGCCCTCAAAGAGTCTGCAAGCTCCACTGGGCCAAGTGGGAAACCTGAGAATTTGCAGTGTAGGCTCTCCCATCCTTTCTCCATTATGGGGACATAAAATGTTGTCAATACATTCCCCTGAAGTAATATGACATGGTGGCTAAGAGTACAAGTTTTGGAATCAGGACAGATTTGAATTCTTGGTTTGCCACTCACTAGCAAAGTTTTGTTATTTCTCCAAGCTTTAGTTTCCTCACAAAGAAAATGGAGATAATAGCAGATTCCTCGGGGGATCTTGGGGGATTATCCCATTAGTCTACAAGCCCTGTTTTCTCCAATCCACCCACTTCTGTCAACTGCTACTGCCTAAACCAAGTTACCATTTCCTCTAGCCCATAGGATAGCAGCTTCTCCACTGGTTTATCCTTCTTCATCTTTCACCTCCTCCCAGTCTATCCATTCTCCACACCAGTCATGGGATCCTATCTAAAATACAAATATGATTATTATCTGCACCCAAAATGTTGGCTTCCCATAGCTCTTAGGATAAAACCCCAAGCCCTTAAACTAGCTTCCAAGGCCTTGTATAATCCTATTTACTTTCATTCCTTTGGTCACATTTGCCTTTCCATCAACTTCCCAATCCCAAGTCCTTAGCCATTTGCCTTAGAATTCAACCCAAACATCATCTCCCAAGGAAACCTCTCCTGACCTCAAGACCAGCCAGTAGATCTTAGTGCTACTCCCCAAATATTTATGGTTTTTCTTCTTTTAGGTACATCATAGGACTACACTTTTCTTAGCTCCTGTAAGTTAGGAGTCACCCATAACCTTGACCAACTCTGACTAATGAAATGTGAGCAGAAACTACTGTGTTATTTCTTGGTAAAAGGTTCAATAGCCAGTCCTGTTTACTATGCTATTTTCCTCTTCTTCTAAGAATGGCCATGTGATTGTTGGTGGATGTTCTGTCAGCTCGTGTCCTGGATTGAGGCAGACAAAAATAACGATGTGATACAGAGCCTTCAGCTCACTTCTGAGGGACATATAGTATAAGCAAGAAATAAATCTTCATTGTTTTTTGCCACTAAAATTTTGAGGCTGTCTGCTATTTCAAAATAATCTATCTTATCCTTACTGGTAGATTTGTTAGAAATCCCACTAGAATGCTCTCCCCACTAACAATCTCCTCTGTGACACTTTTCACAACTGCAATCACATAATTACATGGGAGTCATTTGTCTAATGACCCTCCTCCTGCTAGACTATAACCTCCACTAGGTCAGGGAACTGTTTTCTTGTTCACTTTTGGTGCCCACACACCTAGCATAGTATCTAACATAATTCTCAATAAAAATTTGAATGATGAACAAATTCAAGAGATAATGTGTATACAATTATTAGTATAGAACAAAGACATACAAAATGCTCAATAATGATGATCTATTATTTCTTCTTTTCCTCTTGTTTTTATTATTTTATTATATAATTATAACAATTTAATTAGAGACAGCTTAGTGTAATGATTAAGATTTGAACTCTGAAACTCCCTGAGGATCTGAATCCTGACTTCCTCAATTACTAGCTATGCGACCTTGGACAATTAACTTAAACATTCTGCCCCTCAATTTCCTTATCTGTAAACTATGGGACAAAGCTATACATACCTCACAGGCCTGTCATAAGGATTAAATAAATTAATTTGTAATACAACTAAAACTATGCTTGGCATATAATAAGTAATATATGTTTGGTAAATACATACATATATGCATACATACCACACACAACTTATTAATATAAAAAGGGTTTTAGCAACTCCCATTGAACTATATATCCAGTCTTCCTCAAAAGAGATGCACAGAGAGGCTCTGGGTGAAATGAAGTAAACACACTCTATTATTTCTCTCCCACTACATGCAACTACAAACCCCACACAGAATTCATGAAACCAGAATGTGAGAGACTAGACATTGAAATCCTGTCAAACTGATGGTAAGCATTCCCTCCTCCAGCTTGAACTCAACAGTCCCAAACCAAGAAATTCAATTAGAATGACTGTAGATTTCTTTTTTTTTTTTTTTATTAGTTTCTTTTTCTTTCTTTTTTCTTTTTTTTTTAATTATGTTCAGTTAGCCACTGTATAGTACATCATTAGTTTTTGGTGTAGTGTTCAATGATTCATTAGTTACGTATAACACCAGTGCTCATCACAACATGTGCCCCCCTCAATACCCATCACCCTGTTACCCCCTCCCCCCACGCTCCTCCCCTCTGAAACCCTCAGTTTGTTTCCCGGGGTCCACAGTCTCTCATGGTTCATCTCCCTCTCTGATTTCTCCCCCTTCAAATTTCCCTCCCTTCCCCTGTGGTTTCACTCATATGTGGACCATATGTAATGACTGTAGATTTCTCATCAGAAACCACGGAGGCCAGAAAGAAGTGAAACAACATTTTTTAAGTGCCAAAAAACTATATTCAGTGAAAATATCCTTCAGGATTGAAGGTGAAATCAATATTATTAGATGAAACAAAAGTAAGAAAATTCCTTTCTGCCAGACCTATTTTTAATGGCTAAAGCAAGTTTTCAGAAAGAAGGAAACTTGGTATCTGAAGGAAATGATAATTAGAAGGAAATTTAGAACATTAGAAATAAAGGAAAAACAATGGAAATGGTAAATATCTTGGTAGATATAATTATTCTTTTCCTATTTGCTCTTTAAAATACATCTGATGTTTGAAATATAAAATTATAACATCTGATGAAGCTTTTAATGTGCATAGATGTAATATATAAGAGAACTAAAACATAAAAGGACTTAGATATATGAATAGTATTTCTACATTCCATTTGTAGTAAAATATTGATAGGAATTAGACATGTTAAGTATGTATATTGCAATCCCTAGAGCAACCTCTAACAACACTATACAAATAGATTATTTAAAAATGTTCAAACCACCCAAAAGGAAGGAAAGGGAAAACAGTAGAATGAAAAACACAAGGAAGAAACAGAAAACAAATAATAAAGGGGTAGACTATATCTAAACATTTAAACAATTCCAATAAATCTAAATGATCTAAACATACTAAATTAAAAGAGATTATAGAATAGATTAAAAAAGAAAAAGAAAACAGGTACACAGAAAAATTGGAACACAAGAAGAAAACAGTCAGTATAGTTAGGAGACCTAGAAGCATATCATTCAAAGAAAAACTGAAAACATAAGAGCAACTCAAAAAAGTAAAGACTGGGACAGGGTATCTTTAAATTTTTAAGAAATCTACAGTAAGATTCTTTATTCTACACCAGATCCACGCTAGGAGCTTCCACATATGTGGAAGAGGTATAAGATGTGCTTTCATCTTGACTTCCAGAGGCCAGAATGAATGAGTGTCATTTGAGGTAGAGAGATCATCAGTCATTGTAAGAAACCAAAGAAAGACAGAGAGAGAGCCCAAGACCTAACCTCTCATTGGTGGTGTTTGTACTAGAGCTGGACAAATACTGAAGGTGGGGGGATACTATGGGAGGAACTTACAGAAAGGAATGGCAATTACATTAATATTTAAATCTTTTATTTTATTACAACACCTGGATATGAGGCTGACAGGTTTTTTCCACTTTAGGCTTGCTAATTTACATTTTTTCCCTGATACATCTATTTATAGACTGAAAAACTCTCTTCAGCAGGCTTGTGAGACACTGGCCTTCTCAAGGTCAAATGGGATGCTTGCTCCAGAATAAAAAGAAAATGCTGGAGAATTTTTTTATTACTTCTCATAGAGGACATATTTAGTTTTAATCTACCCAGTATTCATCTTCCACTGTCTTTTTTTTTTTTTAAGACTGTATTTATTTATTTGAGAGAGAGAGAAAGAAAGAGCAGGAGTGGGGGAGAGGGGCACAGACGAAGAAGCAGACTCCCTGCTGAGCAGAGAGCCCTAGGCAGGGCTCCATCCCAGGACCCTGAGATCATCATCTTCCGTTTTCTGATACCTCTACATCCTTCATTCTATTCATGAGCACTAGGTGGGCTGACAGTCTCTCTGACTCAAGGGTAAAGATGATACCCTTGGCCTGGCCACTCAGAGCACTGCATTCCTAGGCCACAGGATTGATTCAGAGATGGGTACATCATCTAACTATAGTTATTCAGAGTAAGTAACTAAGACTCTTATTTGAGAAACCAGGATAGAAATACCTTTTGTTTTTCCTTGTATAAGAATATATATACATGGAGGATGTGTATTAGTCAGGATAGGCTAGATTATGTCATAGTAAAATGTGAAAACCTCAGTGACTTAAAAGTTCTCCCTCAAACAATGTGCTATACACAAACAATGAATCATGGAACACTACATCAAAAACTAATGATGTAATGTATGGTGATTAACATAACAACAACAAAAAAGTTCTCCCTCACCCACACATCCATCATGGATTAACAAAGGAACCTCGCTCATTGAAGTCACTTAGGGACCTAAGCTGATGGAGGTCCCATCTTGACACATGCTTCAGTAATCACCATGGTAAGGAGAAAGGGACATAGTGAATAATGCAATGGTTCTTAAAAGCTTCTGTCCAGAAGTTACACATACCTCTTATATTCACATTTTATTGGTCAAAGCAAATCACACTGCCACATCTAACTTCAGGGGACAGAAGAGCATAATCTTACTATATATGCAGATGAAGGAAAGCTGGAAATATTTAGTGAACAACTAACAATTATATAGAATATAAGCCTGGAGTTTCCAAGCTTGTGAAGAGCACTGGCAGAGGCAGGGAAAGACAGGGTCCCAATGATACAGTTTAAGTTTCTGGATCTAGCTGTGCCTGAAGGAGGATGGCCTGGGACTGTTAGTTTATATGAAACAATAAACCCCCTTTTTTGCTTAGTGCAGTTGGGTTTTCTTCTGTAACTGACAAACGGAAGCATCCTGAGCCACATGCTTCTCAACAAACAGAGCCAGATAGTAATTTTGGTTTTTGATGGATATGGTAGAAGGTGGAAGGATGTTAACCTATCCTTGAAATACCAACCGGTTTTTAAGCAACCCCAGAGCCTCTAGGGGCCACCACCTTTTCAGAGATAACTCAGATTCTGTGTGGAATAAAAGTTGAAAAGTCTATTAGAGAAAGAAAACCAACGGTGCATTAATTCTTATTGCACCTAGACAAAATTTCTGCATCTTATCTTGACAGACTCTGAAACATAGATCAAGGAGAGGAAAGTTTTTATTTCCTACAGGAGAGTAGCATTCTGTGTAACTAAAACCCACGCTGGGGCGCCTGGGTGGCTCAGTTGGTTAAGCGACTGCCTTCGGCTCAGGTCATGATCCTGGAGTCCCGGGATCGAGTCCCGCATCGGGCTCCCTGCTTGGCAGGGAGCCTGCTTCTCCCTCTGCCTCTCTCTCTCTCTCTCTCTCTGTCTCTCATGAATAAATAAATAAAATCTTTAAAAAAAAAAAATAAAAAAATAAAACCCACGCTGGCCCCAAAACCATGGAACCTTGAGAGAATTCCAGGCCATGATGGCTCCACTTGAGTCCACGTGTCCCAGCCTAAGGAAAGCTGAACACAAAAGCATGCTCCAACTACTACATCCTGTGATCTGTCTCACCCACCCCAGAGCAGCTTTGAGGAAGAGAGTCTTGACTTCAGGAAGACTTAGGCAAGAATATCAATCAGGTAGAGAAGGGGTGTGGCCTTGTCATAGACAGCACCTTTGGTTAGGCAAGCCTGGGCTCAAATCCTGCCTCTGCCATCTCCCATGGGGTGTCCTTGGAAGTTCTTTAGCCTCTGAGCCTCAGGTGCCTCATCTGTATCAGGCAGAGTGGGGAGAGCATCTACCTCAGAGGTAAGAGGTGATTTTAAACAAGCGGAAAGCATTCTATACAAGGCCAAGCACTGGAGAGGCCTTCCCCTGCTACCTTCTTCCCACCCTACTGCCTACTGTCTTTTTTCTTTATTTGCAAGTGTAGAAGGGGAGGCTGCTAGTGTGCAGGCAGCCTAGGAGTTTCGTGTACATTAGAGAAAGAGCTCTTGTCAAGTTTTGCAAAGTCTGGTAACATTCAAGAGCGAGTCCGCCACCTTGGTCTGTATTTCTGTTAAACCTCCTTTATGCATTTCCTTACACAAACACCACAGGTAATTTTACATAAATAGGATCACAGTGAAGAGCTTCTTCAAATAGCAAGAAGACAGTAATCAGCTAGATCAATTTTTCCATCTAACCAGACTGATGGAGATTTTTAATAAATACAATAACATAAAGAGAAGGTGGCCTTTTTATGGAAAAATCCCGGATTATTTTTTTTTCTTAAAGATACATTTCCCGAAAGAGCACACTGTATTTCCATTTCAGTAAGTCACACCCAATTCACCAAACAACCCCACATTTACTGGGTACTTGCTGTATGCTGTCAGGTACGGTGCAGTATAAGTAGGACATAAATATGAGTAAGAAGCAACGTTGCCGCTAAAACACAAGCTCTTTTAGGGCATGGGCTTTCTCTTGCTCATCACATATCCCCAGGACCCACTCCTACCTGGCGTATAGTAGGCTCTCAGGAAACAAGTGATGGATGACTGATGAAATGATTGGCCCAAGCAGCTCAAGGTCTACCAGGAGTTAGAAGTAAATAACATTAGGCGTATAGGTTACTGCATTGCTCCATCTGTGAGTAGTTACTGATTAGATCAAAAGGTTTGGTGATTAATAAAATTTGAAATGAGATATGATCACAAAGAGAGAGCTAATTCAAATATTTCTATCAGAAAAAAATAGTGTTTAGAAATGCTTTGACAGGGGCCCCGGGGTGGCTCGGTCGTTAAGCGTCTGCCTTCGGCTCAGGTCATGATCCCAGGGGCCTGGGATTCAGCCCCACGCCGGGCTCCCTGCTCAGCGAGAAGCCTGCTTCTCCCTCTCCCACTCCCCCTGCTTGTGTTTCCTCTCTCACTGTGTCTCTCTGTGTCAAATAAATAAAATCTTTAAAAAAAAAACGCTTTGACAACTTAAGATCTCCTAATTTGAGTAAGTGGAATTTTCTTCCAGGTTCAGTCTAGAGCAAGTCATGATAATAGTAATGATGATAAGGGTCACATACTATTTACTGACTGCTCCTGTATAAGGGGGTGGTACTTGTGATTCCCAGCTTCACAGAGGAAGAAACTGACAGATAAGAACTAGCCAAGGTCACCGGCCTAATTGGCAGGAACATTCTCAATTCTGACTCATAGAAACTTCCTTCCACACCTCCCTCCTCTCTCTTGTAATCACCATACTATATTTATTTCCTCTTATAATCAACAAGGCATCCACTTTTTTTTTTCCCCCTAATGGAAGGCTTTTTTTTTTTTTTTTTAAAGTGGTGTCCATAGCACCTGAGGTTCAAAAGCCACTTTGGGAACCAACTATAACTGATAGAATTCACTTCCTCTTGGTGTAGACCTGAAAGGAATCTTTAAGTAAGTGGGGCGGGGAGGTGGGGGAAGGCCCAACATGAACATTTTCTTTACAATGCTGCCCCCTGAAATCCAGTTTCTGTCCAAAGTAAGTAAGGGGGGGCAGACTAGAGGGAGAGATAAACAAAAAAAGCCAGTTTAAAAGTCCTGTGGTTTGATGGCTAAGAAAAAGAGCTCCTTAAGGTTAACACACACTGTTAACCTTCTGAGGACCGCCAGTGTTTGCGATAGGCATATCTTAGCCCCGAAGGATGCTTTCATTCCAGAACTTTTCAAACCCCTGAAGAGTGCTGTAATCCCCTGTAAAAAGCAGATAAACTGAGGTATTCCAACAACATAGATGAAACCCACATCCCTATGGCAAATCAGCAGGGATATCACAGCACATTCCAAGGGCAGCCTTTACGACAAGGGGCTCCTGGGGAAACCAGAGTCTTGTCTTCCTCCAGTAATCAGGGCTGAGAGAGTTTTACAGAATAGTAATTACTATGGAAAGGTAATTACCTTCCCTCACACAGGCCTCATCTGCCTTACATGACCAGGAAAGCTGTGCATAGCTGAAATGTTCTTGTTTAATCAAATCAAACTTGATCACACATTAAGGCGGGGGGGGGAGTATCTGATACTTTTATAGTCTGGCGACAAAAGGACTTTGTAATTCTTGAAGTATTAAATGCATTTAAGACAAAACTAAATCATACAAAAGTTCTTAGTGGCTACATTCTTATAATTTAAGACGGATATTACTGCCGCTGTCCCTACCACCACCAAAACAGCAGCTCTTGGTTTACTGAGCACTCATAATGAGCCAGGCACTATTCTAACAATACCATGATGTAGGTGCTACCAGGATGCCCATTTTGCAGATGAGAAAATTAAGACACAGAAATGACACATACCTTGCAGGGCCACACAATGAATAAGGAGTAGAACCAGGATTCCAACCCTGGCAATCTTTAGGAATCCTAGTCCTAAAGTACTGTGACAGTGGCATTAATAATGTGTATTCGGCCTGGTAGGGCCGAGCCGTGTGTTAGTAACAAAACAAGAATTCATGGTTAACTCCCAGTGTCTCTGGAGCACAGAGACAAGAGAGATGTGGAATGCAGTCCCTGTTTCATAGCCCGCACTGGGAGAGAGGCAGTATCAGGTTAGGGAGACTGTCAGACCCAACTGAACCCAAGAGGACTTTTTTGCTTGGATGAGAAGAAAGAAAATTTATTGAAATTTTATAAGGTCACTAAAGTTTAATGTCCCCACAAGGGCTTAAGTATAAAGTGGCCAAGGTATTCCATCACAAAATAAAAATAAAGTCCTGTATTTCATGGAAACTGAAAAATCGCTAGCTGTCATCCAAGCTTTGTTTGTATTTTAAGAGTGCCATTAATATCCCCAAGCTGCCCCATGATGTCTCCTCTTCCAGCCAAACAAATGACCTTGAGTCCCCAAGCACCTGTGGCTTGTAGTTACAGATTCAATCATTCAACAGATGTCTACTAAGGGGCTACTATGTGCCACGGTCTGTGCTTGATATGTTTCTAGGACCCTAAGGACACTCATAAATGTGTGCATCTTGAGTTTCTGTTCACAAAAAAGTGACAAAATGATAAGCAAACCATCCCCTTGATCAGAACTGCTGTTCTTTCTGTTCTTTTATTCTACTAACAGGGAGGTGGAGAAAGGACAAGGCACTGATGATAAGGCAGAGGCCACAAACTGCCCTGCCTCTGGGGGCCTGTAGGTAATACCAGAGAACGAAGCAAGGGATGGATGCTAGGGGCAGCTGGAGAACACAGGCTCCTTCCAAGGGACAGCCATGACTCCGTTCTGACCAATTCCTGCCATCTTGACATTTTTCAAAGAGAAATTAAAATACAGTTTCAAAGAGAAACTAAAAAATATCAAAAACTAATGATGTACTATATGTTGGCTAATTGAACACAATATAATAAAAATAAATAAATAAATAAAATGTATTTATCTCCAGCAATGTGAAGTCTCTCTAGGGTTCTAATTTGGCTTTCATTGGAAAGTTTTCACAAACACTGAGTAGGCCAAACAAAACAGTGCCACAGAACAGCTAAGGCTTGCTGGTTATGAATCTGCAATCCGGTTTGTTTCTGAGGTGTAGCAGGAAAGAAGCAGCCTTACTGGGAAGAATGCTGTCATGGGTAATTCCTTGGGGTCCCTTCTAAGTCCACAAAAAAGCCAACTGTGACTTACTGGCAGAGCTGAGTGAGTGCTATGACCTGGTCACAACCAGGATGGTGGGCTGCAAAGATGAGGTATGGAAAGAAGGAGCAAGGCATATAATCTTGACTCCCTCCATGGAAGAAAGTGACATTCCAGCCAGGCCTGCCTGTGTACTGTGTAATATTACATAAACACAACTAACTGGCTATGACTGGTACAGTGATTAGAGATGCATTAGCAATTTGATTCTTCTAAAAGCAGACATTAATCAAGAACACTAATATAAGTAGCTACACCAAGATTGGTCTCGTTTTTCTTATCTTCTTTCCAAAATGTGTTGTTGCTTTTAGTATTTCAGCTGCCATCATCACATCATATTATCCATTTAAACCAGGTCCTGACCTAATGGGATCACCCAAGGAACAACTTCCCAAGACTCACTTACTTCGGTGCCAAATAAAAAAATCTGCAGGAAAAAGAATCCTGGACTGTGATTTCAGAACCCTGACATGCTGACAAGCTCCAGCTCACTCACCATAAATAGGAAGAACGAGTCCCAGCACAAACTCTGTCCTGGCAAGAACTTCAGCCATCAAATGGAAGAGCTATGTCACAGTAAACAATGAGAAAGAAACAGAATAAATAGGTGGGAAGGAGTGGCTGGAGCAGCCTAGTCTGGAATTGGTAGGCAACATGGCGCAGACATGAAGATGTCTGGCCTTGACCCCAGAGGGGCATAGGTCTGAATTCTAGCTCTTTTACTCAATAGCTGTGTCATGGGCACTGACAGACATCACCAGTTGAGTGCCTGAGGAAGTGATGCTTGCTTATACCCAAGACTGCGGCAACTGACCCACTCCAAGTAGCCAACTCCCACCCCATTTGATGACCCCGGACCATGTTTAAGTGTTCCAGAGAAAAGGGTGAGGTCCTAGATACCTCGAGCAGGATATCTCAAGGGAAAACCCCTCCCCATGCCTGATCGAGGGGGCTCCAGATAGAACACACTGCTCCAGTTCCATTCAGATCCCCAGATCTGATCCCTCAACTTTCTGATTTAGTAGGTCTGGGGTAGGTAGGACCTGCAAAGCTAAATGTTGGACAACTCAGGTGATTCTAACACAGCTGGTTTGTGAATACTGTTTGGAAACCCACCCTAGGGAAGAATTCAAATAGATCTTCACAGGCACATCTGTGGTAACAACAATCTAAGAATTCCCATCCTGGTGAGCAGGAGACCAAAGGCCTGTGTGCCTCAATGATAAGCCTATTGGAATAGAATATTGCTGGAGTAGGGCTCTGTCTTATTAGAGGGCTCAACATCTTACTGTATTATATAGACTGTGAGCCCAGTTAGCTAGATCATCCCACAAGATAGTTTTGGTGCTGTGTCTAGATATTTTTGGTGTAAAATAAACATTAATTCCTATTAGTGCTGGTTAGTGTGCTTGGAACATGGGACCAAGTATTTGAGAAAGAGAGACCAACTCTATCAGTCCCCTTTTTCTCATGTAGGCAAATGCACTGGTGTCTGATAATCCAAGTACACCTGTCTGGGCCAACGAAAGCTGAGGCTCAGGTGATTATAATCCAACCATAAGGTTTTCGTCAGAGAAAGGAGGTGTAAGAAAGTAAGTTCATCATAACTCTGCACTGGTTAAATGTTTTTTTCTTATGAAGTTAAAAAAAATATTTTAGTTCCAAACATGTATGTGTGAAAGAAAAACAAGAGAGTCAATTTCTAGACAAACAAAGTGGCTTTGGGGAAGTATATCTAGATTAACTGCAAGAAGATGATATATTGTTTATAGTATTTGGCTTACCAGAAATAGAAGGGAAATTTTTCTGCAATACAGCAAATAGAGTTTTTTTTTTTTTAAAGATTTTATTTATTTATTTGAGAGAGAGAATGAGATAGAGAGAGCATGAGAGGGGGGAGGGTGAGAGGGAGAAGCAGACTCCCTGCTGAACAGGGAGCCCGATGCGGGACTCGATCCCGGGACTCCAGGATCATGACCTGAGCCGAAGGCAGTCGCTTAACCAACTGAGCCACCCAGGCGCCCCGCAAATAGAGTTTTTTAAAGTAAGATTTTTACAAAAATTGGAACCCTTATGAAATACTTCTATCACCACCTATACATCTCAGAACCAATTCTAGAACCCGAGGGGTGAACTGTCAGTATAGTCTCCATTCAGTTTGAACCAAGTGTAGGAACAGAGAAAAGTGGAGAGCATCATGAAAATGACAAAACCCAGTATTTATCCCTTTCTTCATTCAGCACCACCATTTTAAAATGGGAGCTAGAATGCAAGGATGAATAATATATGGTTTCTGCCCTCAAGGAGCTTAATGCAATAGAGACAACAATAGCTATATATGGCTAAGTGCTATAGAAAGCAATCTCATGAGATAGGTATTATTATATCCCATTTAAAAGATGGAAGAGTGGAGATAAAGAGAGATTAAGTAACTTGTCCCAAATCACCAGGTAGGAGGAACACACATTACAAATACCAACCCTATGAGGCAATACAAGTCAGTGTGTCCTAGGATTGTCACTAACCAGTAGTGAGGGGCAAGGGTCACTGCGGGTTGGGATGATTGGGGGGGTGTGGAATAAGAAAGGCAATGATGTGTTGCACCTTAAAGAATAGGTGGGAGGGCTGCCTGGGTGGCTCAGCCGGTTAAGTGTCTGCCTTTGGCTCAGGTTCTGATCTCAGGGTCCTGGGACCGAGCCCCGTGGGCTCCCTGCTCAGCAGGGAATCTGCTTCTTCCTCTCCCTCTGCCCCTCCCCTCCTCTCATGCTCTCTCTCTGTCTCAAATAAATAAAACCTTAAAAAAGAAAGAATAGGTGGGAGATTTACAGGTAAGAATGGGGGGCAGGGGATGCATTTTACATATAGGAAATGGTATTAAAACATAGCACAGTTGGAAAATACTTTACTGTAGAGGTGGAAATAAAATGACTTAAACCCTGAAGAGAGAAAATGAAGGGTTATTAAACATATTGTTTACCTGCATCTAAAACCTTTCTCATTCTCATTCTCCCTCACTAGCATTTTGCAATTTCCCAATTCATTGTAGGCAACAGAAAGTTATCAGATATTCTCCTGTATGCACGAAAAAAAGCCAAAGGTGGTGCTCAGGCTAGTTGGCTCCTGCTGTTGAGAAGCTAAACTCAGAAGCCAGGATGCATGTTCATGGTTCTATCAACTGGTATACATACCTGATGATGGGGCCCCAGGTTACACATAAAGAGACAAACAGATACATGGGGCCAGGGGCAAACTCCCTCCTCCACTTTATATTAAACATCATATACTCTAAATATTTTCCTTATCAATGAATACCTAATATAATGCTGTAATTTAGGAATGCTGATTTCATGACTGACTCCCATGGTTTAGGGCCTCATTACTGGTGGGACTGGAGGTGCAGAGGTCGTACAAAAAACAAGTTGTTTTAGAAAACATTTCTGGACAAATGGTTCCATCCAGGTTGAGAGGGTTTGGCAGAGCAGCCAGGAGGGACCATAGAAGCTGGATGAGGAGAAAGGTGCTAAGAAATGTTAGCTAAGAGAGACTACAACTGGGAACTCTCCACAGATATTCCTACTGTTGAGGATTAAGGGAAGGGAAGCATCTTGAGGGGGGTCTGAGGGAAAACCAGAGAGGTTAAGCCAAAACTAAGGGTTATCTGTGGCATGGAAGAGAGATGCTCCTCATGTAAAATAAACCCCAGGACAACAGACACCTTGCCTACCCTGTCCCCTTCTTATACTCAGCACCCCTCAGAAGCACAGCCACTCCTGCTCGTAGCTGGGTAAAAGAAGAAAGGAAAGAAGAGAGAAGGGGGTGAAGGTGGATTAACTGCCCATTTAAAAAGCCAGACTGAGGGGCACCTGGGTGGTTCAGTCATTGAGCGTCTGCCTTCAGCTCAGGTCGTGATCCCAGGGTGCTGGGATCGGGCTCCCTGCTCAGTGGGGAGCCTGCCTCTCCCTTTCCCACTACCCCTGCTTGTGTTCCCTCTCTCACTGTCTCTCTCTCTCTGTCAAATCAATAAATAAAATCTTAAAAAAAAAAAAAAATAAAGAGCCAGACTGTGTTAGATTACATCCTACTGGTTCTCAAGTGGTTCTCAATATGGAATTTACTTTCCTTCATATAATGGGTCCTTTGAAGCTGCCTTATGTTGTAGGACAAATAATTTGCCCACCTAACTACAGAGTATGAGCTGTGTGGAAGAGAAAGCGGAGTTCCCAAGAAACACCATTTTGAGAGGAAGCTCCCCTGTTCCCCATGGTTCCTTCCACAGGCCAAGAACTGCCACAGAAGTTCATCTTTGTTATGTTCAAGTTGGAGAAGAACTGTCAGAGACCCAGAGTTTAAAATTTAAGGTTAAAAACATTTTTGCATCCCAGGTGTGGCTGAAGCTGGACAGGAAAACAAGATGAGGGGATGAAAAAGAAGAAGAGCAAAGCAATAAAAATAAAAAAAATAAGGAGAAATGGGAGAAAGCAACAATTTAACCAAAACCCTCCATGTTTTAAAATCTGGTAGCGTAAAGATACTAAAACACAAAAACAGTTCCTTATTAATGGCTGATATCTTCTGTTTTCACTGTGTGAAATATTTTCTTCACTATATTTCAAACAATGGGATGTCAGAACTCTCATTTCTGTGTCCTGGCTTCTTTGGATGTTCCATTCTCTTCTTCAGCCAACCTTTCTACTCTCCAAAGCCGAGTTCCTCCAGTAAAGCTGCAACATGTTTGCCATGTTGCAAAATGTCAGATAAAATACTGCAGGTGAGTCAGAGCATCTTTCTTATTCCCTGATTCATTCAATAAATACTCAAGAGCCTTCCACATGCCCCCAAGCACAGTCAGCCCTTGAGATACAATGGTGAGCAAAACTGATACAGGTTATTGTCTGGGAGGGAAGGCGGACACTAATCAAATTATCACATAAATATATAACAAACTGTTCACTGTAGACACATGACAGGTGAGGAGTGCTGGGCTAGTATGGAGAGTCAGAGGAGGCTGACCCCAGGCCCTACAGTCTGAACCAAGCTCCAAGGGGGTTAACTGGCCTTGGGGTGGGAAGTTAATTGGAGAGAACTGCTCTTGCAAGGACTCAAATCTAGAGGGATTGTAATCATTTAAGGAACTGAAAAGCCTGTGGCTGGAACAAAGGCTATGAAAGAACAAAACAGCCTCCAGAGTGAGAAGGTGATCACAGAAAAATGACATTCTATTGCTCTGGGAAGTCCAGTGCAGAGGGCATGTCACTTTGGTCCAGACACAAGAGAACATCGTGGGTGTAACACACTATTTGGTAATCATTTCTAGCTCCTCCCTACCCTGGAGAGTAATGACCCAGATTTTTTTCAGCCTGATCATGTCCATTTTCGCTATTCTATTATTTTAAGCAAACTACTGACTTTTTTCACTGCCAAATCACAAAACAAGAGCCATGTCCTTAAAAAAAAAAAAAAAAAAAAAAAAGCCAGTCAAAACACACACACACACACACACACACACACACATTCCCAGACTTTTATCACTGGTTTTTCATGTTGAATCTGAATTTAAAATAAATGTAGGCATAAGTTAGCTCAAGAAAGAACTGCAAAGATTATATCAGTAAGGAAGTAACAGGGATTTGATATTTTGATGTTGATTTGCACATACTCTACCGAAAAGTTCCAACAAATACACCCTGGTGGCTTTTGTTCTATTCTCAACTCTGTAGATAGCTGCCCTGATATACAACAGCTTCACCACCTGCCTTCTAATACCTGGAAAGGCTGTGGTTCTGAAATACTATAGTCTCTCTAAAGTCAAAGGCCATTAAATATCCTTTTATAAAATAAAAGGCTATCCTCATCTCAGATGATGTCATTTTGTCTGGGCTTCTGCATTCTCAAGGAGAGCAACGTGAAATAATCAGGAATATAGTGCACAGACTCCCAAGGTGACCAGTTTTCTGATTTCTCTCCTACAAGTGTGAGATTAGGAGGGAGGAAGGAAGCAGGGGGATGGTAAGTAAAAGACTGAAGTTTAATAATAAAGATACAATTACAGAATCGATTTGTGCCTCGAAATCTGTTTCTGGGAACAAAAGCTTAAGCATTCTAAGAAAGCATTATAAGCTTTTTAAATAGATGAAAACATATGCTTCACTTCTTGTACATCAAAGAAATGTCCAAACTACTGTGAACTATAACTAAAGTGTTACTGTTTACTTCGTGCATTGTTTCTGTACTTTGACAGAAAGGGTCTGCATTCCCACTTAGGAAGTATCCAACCACATCTTAACTCTGAAGAAACCTTTCTTGGCCAAAGATTGAATTCTTTGCAAGTTTGGTGATCTATATAGTGAAGAAACCCCAAATCCTACAATATGGTATGAAAAGAACAAACCAGATTTAACTGTTTTTCTTCACTACCACAACAAAAATAAGGAAATAAAGAGCCCAATTATATTAGAGTATCGTTTGGACAAAACCACAGCTTCTAAAATTAAAACCCCAAACCATTTGCATGTTAGAAAATGTAAATTGTTAATGAACACTGTGTCGTATCAGTTTCCTGTTCCAGATGGCTCTCTGTTGGGTTGGCAACAAGTCAAGAGCCTGACGAAGAGGTGCAGGCATATGTCTCGTGTTTAAAATGAAAGGAAAAAAAAAGGAGAAGGGGGTTTCATTTTATAAACACTTCAGTGAAAATTACCATTCCTTTTGGGACCAATTCAGTCCAGGTGCTAAAGACAGAATAAACAGGCAACACATGAAGGCAGAAAAAGTCAGGCTTCTATGGGAATTACATTCCTGGGTACATTTAAAACTAAATTTCAAAATACAAATCACTATCACCATGGTTGTACACATATGTTCTCCCTCTGGTTTTTTAAATATTAATCTTTTATTCTCACATAATAAACTAATCTAAGTCAAAGCCTACAGGCGGTTGTGCCCCTTTTTAATTTTCTTCTGCTCCAATTTTAGGCTGAACTGCTTGTACCTAAGTATTTTTATTTTTACCCAAGGTCCTTAAGAACCTCCTTTTGGGCTTACATGGTCTTCCTTTATATTGTGATTAAAGGTAATTTTACTTTTGAGGGACACTGTTTCCTAGGACTTGGAGCAGGGATTCAGCACTCATTCTCAACAACTTCCTTTCCAATGTTCGTTTTAAAAACCTTATGTTCACTATATACCTGCACCTTCCTTATTCTAGGCACTGTGACCTTAATAGAGAAACTGTCTAAGATATTTAAAACAAAATCCTACCTGATACCTTTACTTGTGAAGCATATGTGGAATCTGAATTTCTACTCAGCAGTAGATCATCAAACACGCATCAAAGTACTAACAGTAGTTTTCTCTGGGTAGTGGGTTTATGGGTATTTTATTTTATTTTATTCTGTGTTTGTTAAGGTACAAAAGCTCTTTAAAGTATTCTATGAACAAATGATTTCTGTAATCAGAAAAAAATCCAATTATAGATATTTTAAGAACATATAACATGAGTGGCATTTTCCGACTCATCTAAATGACAATCCCTGCCCTTCAAAAGCTTATATTCTAAGAATTATAAGTAATTACACAGCGATGCATGACAGGCACAATTACTGCTACTTGAGTTTGGAGGGGCAATCACATGGTGAAAGCAGCTTTAGTTCTAAGAATTACTTTAGTTGACAATTGCTCTGATACTGTTTTCTGAGACACTAGTGAAAATTCTGGCCAATTATTTTTAGGCATACAAATTCTTACTCTCAAAGCCATTATTCAGGTGTCAGTGACATATTGGTTCACTCACAGGTAAAATATCAAACTCAGGAGACAGAGGACAAGATAGTTGTATTTGTCTAATTATAAAGATGCAAAACTGGCTTATTAGTGAATGTTCTCAAGATGCATATATCAGTATGTCAGGACTGGATGTCAGTATCCCTTCTTTTGTGGAATCACTCCAACCCCCATTCTAAGTGGCAATGATAGATTGTCAATCATAGTCCACTGTCCGTTTCTCCAAATCCTTGCCCCTGCCTCCCTCCCTCCTGCTTCCCAACACAGTGATGGCCACATGACTCAGCACAGCCAGAGGAAACCCCACTCCCCTGGCAACAGCGGCTGAAAGTCAGTCAGCTTTGTTTCCTAGGATTGATCAGAAAAGCTCTTTCTTTTTTTTTTTTCCCCTGGGTTATTCTTTTTTTTTTATTCCCTGGTCTATTCTGGAATGACATAAGCCAGGAATGGCTGGGAGGAATGAGAAGTTCACAGAGGCAGTTGTAATTTGAAAAAATGACGCCAATACTCTGAAGGAAGAAAAGCTTAGAAGATGCAGAGTCCTGATCACACTGTTGGAGGCCCTACCCCAACTCTCCTAAATATAGTTCCATCTCTGGGCTTCCCAGATGAGTCAATGTGAAAGGCAAATACTAACTAGGAAAACATATTAGCAAAACATATGACTAAGTGTTAATAACCTTAATAATACAAATGCTCTAATTTTTAAATCATTAAGAATAAATGAGTAATACAGTAGAAAAAAAGGAAAAGACCATGAGCAGGCAATTGACAAAAGAGTAAATACAAATGGCAAAATCTGTTTTTCACCAGTACTCGATAAAATGCAATTTATATGTGGCCTCTACACTGTTCTTTCCATTTCCAAATTTTCTACAATGAGAAAAAGTCTGACTGTAATAGTGGAGGAAAAACTATAAAGTAAAGGTATTAAAATATAAAATTAAATTTAAGAATATTAGCCTGGCATCAGTTGGCATGATGAATGGGTGGGTAGACACAGAGAAAAGGCCATGGCCAATATGTGCCTGGGGTAAGGGAGCATCTTTGGAGAGATGTAAACAGTATCTCAAAGACAACAGAGATAGCCAACTCCTGTAGGGGGTGAAGTTGAGTCAGTGACTCCATTGCTTCCCTCCTGAGATGATAGTGGTATCCTGAAAAAGACAGAATGGTATTGAGGAGAAGCTGATTTAGAAGTAGGGAAGGGACTATACTGATTCAGATAAAAATAAAAAGCATATAAAGCTAGACCCATAGAATAGTAGAGAAAGAAGAGACCTTAGATTCACCTAATAAGGCTCTCATTTTATGATGAGGATCCTGAGTCCAAAGCAAGATCACTGACTTACTTTCGGGTTACATACCTATGGGCATATTCAGGAGTAAAAATAAGACCCCCTCCCTGCTAGGCTCTTTTTCTTCTTTTTTTTCTCTTCATTTTTTACCTTTTGACCCCCTTCATCCATTTCTCTCACCTCCTAACCCCTACCTCTGGCAACCATCAATCTCTGTAAGTTTGGCTTTTTTTTTAAAGATTTTTTTTTTTTTTTTTTTTTTATTCATGAGAGACAGAGCGAGAGAGAAAGGCAGAGGGAGAAACAGGCTCCCAAGGAGCAGGGAGCCCGATGCGGGACTCGATCCCAGGACCCTGAGATCATGACCTGAGCCGAAGGCAGACGCTTAACCATCTGAGCCACCCAGGCGCCCTGTAAGTTTGGCTTTTTGTGTGTGTTTATTTAGGCTCCATAAGAGAGATCATTTGGTATGTCTTTCTCTGTCTGACTTACTGCACTTAGCATAATGTCCATCCATGTTGTCACAAATCAAGATTTCATTCCTTTATAGCTGAATAATATTCCATTGTGTGTGTGTGTGTGTGTATACACACACAATTTCTTTATCCATTCATCTGCCAATGAACACTTAAGTTGCTTCTATAACCTCACGATTCTGAATAATGCTGTAATGAACATAGGGGTGCATATACCTTTTCAAGTCAGTATTTTCATTTTCTTTGGGTAAATACCCAGAAGTGGAATTGCTGATTCATAATATAGTTCTATTTTCAATTTTCTGAGGAACCTCCATACTGTTTTCCATAGTGGTTGCACCATTACATACCCACCAACAATGCACAAAAATTCTCTTAATTCCCTTTCTTTTTAAGTCTTGTCTTTTTGATGATAGCCATCCCAACAGGTGTGAGATGGTATCTCACTGTGGTTTTGATTTGCATTTCCCACATGATAAATGATGTTGAACATTATTTCATGAATCTATTGGCCATCTGCATGTTTTCTTTGGAAAAATGTCTATTCAGATCTTCTGCCCCTTTTTGCCCTTTTAAAAAATATTTTATTTTATTTAAATTCAATTAATTAACATATAGTGTATCATTAATTTCAGAGATAGAGTTCAGTTACTCAACAGTTGCATATAACACCCAGTGCTCATTATATTACATGCCCTCCTTAATGCCTATCATGCAGTTACCCCATTCCCCACCCACCTCCCCTCCAGCAACCCTCAGTTTGTTTCCTACAGTTAAAAGTCTCTTATGGTTTGTCTCCCTCTCGGATTTCATCTTATTTTAGTTTTTCCTCCCTTCCCTTTGATCCTCTGTTTGGTTTTTTAAATTCCACATATGAGGGGCGCCTGCGTGGCTCAGTCGTTAAGTGTCTGCCTTCGGCTCAGGTCATGATCCCAAGGTCCTGGGATCAAGCCCCGCATCGGGCTCCCTGCTCCGCAGGAAGCCTGCTTCTCCTTCTCCCACTCCCCCTGCTTGTGTTCCCTCTCTCGCACTCTCTCTGTCAAGTAAATAAATAAAATCTTTAAAAAAAAAATTCCACATATGAATGAAATAATATGATAATTGCATTTTATCATATTTCTTTAATTGACTTATTTTGCTTAGCATAATACCCTCTAGTTCCATCCACATCATTGCAAATGGTAATTTCAATTTTTTGAGGCTGAGTAATATTTCATTGTATATATATACCACATCTTCTTTATCCATTCATCTGTTGATGGACATCTGGTGTACCCATTTATTAATCTGATTTTTTTTTTACTATTGAGTTGTATGAGTTTTTTATATATCTATTAGCCCTTTATCATGTACATGATTTGAAATATTTTCTCCCATTCAATAAGTTGTCTTTTCATTTTGATTTTCTTTGCTTTACAGAAGCTTTTCAGTATGATGTAGTCCTACTTATTTATTTTTGCTTTTGTTGCATTTGGTGTCAGATTAAAAAAATCATCACCAATATCTATGTTAAGAATCTTCTGCCTATGTTTTCTTCTAGGAGTTTTATGGTTTCAGGTCTAACATTCAAATTTTTAATCTATTTTGAGTTAATTTTTGTGTATGGTATATGATAGTGGTCAAGTTTCATTCTTTTGCATGTGGCTGTTCAGTTTTCCCAATACCATTTATTAAAGAGACTGTCCTTTACCCAGTGTATATTCTTGGCTCCTCTGTTGTAAATTAATTGACCATACATGCATAGGTATATTTCTGTGCTCTCTATTCTGTTCCATTGACCTATGTGTCTGTTTTTATGCCAATACCATACTGTTTTAATTACTAGAGCTTATAATATAGTTTGAAATAAGAAAGCATGGTATCTATAGCTTTGTTCTTTCTTTAGATTGCTTTGGCTATTCTGGTTTTATTGTGTTTCTGTACAAATTCTAGGATTATTTATCCTATTTCTTTGAAAAATGCCTCTGGAATTCTATTAGGGGTTGCACTGAATTTGTAAATTGTTTGGGGGTAGTATGGGCATATTAACAATATTGATTCTTCCAAGCAATGAGCATGAATATCTTTCCATTTATTTGTGCCTTCTTCAATCTTTCATTGATGTCTTACAGTTTTCAAAATACAGGTTATTCATCTCCTTAAATTTATTCCTATGGATTTTATTCTTTTTGACGTAATTGTAAATGGGATTATTTTCTTAACTTCTCTTTCTGATAGTTTGTTATTAGTGTATAGAAACACAACAATTTTTCTGTGTCTTGATTTGGTATCCTGCAACTTTATTGAATTTGTTTATTAATTCTAACAGTTTTTGATGGAGTCCTTTCGGGTTTTCCCCATATAATACGTTATCTGCAAATAGTGACGACTTTCCTTCTTCCTTCCTAATTTGGATGTCTTTTTTTTTTGCCTAATTGTTCTGGCTAAGACTTCCAATATTATGTTTAATGAAAGTGGTAAGAGTAAGCATCCTTGTCTTGTTCTTTATCTTAGAGGAAAGCTTTCAGCTTTTCACTATTAAGTATAATGTTAGCTGTAGACTTGTCATATATGGCCTTTATTATGTTGAGGTACATTTCCTATCCACCCCCTTTGTTGAGTATTTTTATCATAAATGGGAGTTGAATTTTGTCAAATAGTTTTTCTACATCTATTGAGATGATGAACAATTTTTATCCTTCATTTTGTTAATGTGGTATATCACCTTGACTCTTTGTGGATGTTGAAACATCCTGGCATTCCTGGAATAAATTCACCTGATAATGATGTGTGATCCTTTTAATGTATTGTGAATTCAGTTTGCTAACATTTTGTTGATAATTTTTACATCTAAGTTTATCGGGGATATTGGCCTTTAATTTTCTTTTGTGTTTTGTCTGCTTTTGGTATCAGGGTAATGCTTACCTTGAAAAATGAGTTTTGAAGAGTTCCTTCCTCTTCTATTTTTTTGGAAAATTTTGAGAATGATTGGTATTAATTCTAAACATTTGGGAGAATTCAACCGTGAAGCTGTCTGGTCCTAGACTTTTGTTTTGGGGGAGGTTTTTGATTACTGATTCAATCTCCTTACTAGTAATTGGTCTGTCCCAATTTTCTATTTCATCATGATTTAGTCTTGATAAATTGTATGTTTCTAGGAATTCACCCATTTCTTCTAGGTTCTGCAATTTTTTGGCATATAGTTGGTCATAGTAGTGTCTTATAATCCTTTGTATTTCTATACTATTAGTTGTAACATCTCCTCTATCATTTCTGATTTTATTTGAGTCTTCTCTTTTTTTTTCTTGATGAGTCTAGGTAAAAGCTTCTCAAATATGTTTATCTTTTCAAAGAACCAGCTTGTCTCTAATGTCTTTTTAAAAAATTTTTTTATTGTTATGTTAATCACCATATATTACATCATTAGTTTTTGATGTAGTGTTCCATGATTCATTGTTTGTGCATAACACCCAGTGCTCCATGCAGACCGTGCCCTCTTTACTATCGATCACCAGGCTAACCCATCCTCCCACCTCCTCCCCTCTAGAACCCTCAGTTTGTTTTTCAGAGTCCATCGTCTCTCATGGTTCGTCTCCCCCTCCGATTTCCCCCCCTTCATTCTTCCCCTCCTGTATCTTCTTCTTTTTTTTTTCTTAACATATAATGTATTATTTGTTTCAGAGGTACAGATCTGTGATTCAACAGTCTTGCACAATTCACAGCGCTCACCATAGCACATAACCTCCCCAGTGTCTATCACCCAGCCATCCCATCCCTCCCACCCCAACCCCCACTCCAGCAACCCTCAGTTTGTTTCCTGAGATTAAGAATTCCTCATATCAGTGAGGTCATATGATACATGTCTTTCTCTGTTTGACTTATTTCGCTCAGCATAACACCCTCCAGTTCCATCCACGTCGTTGCAAATGGCAAGATCTCATTCCTTTTGATGGCTGCATAATATTCCATTGTATATATATATCACATCTTCTTTTTTTTTTTTTTTAAAGATTTTATTTGTTTGACAGAGAGCACAAGCAGAGGGAGAGAGAGGGAGAAGCAGGCTCCCCGCTGAGCAAGGAGCCTGATGTGGGACTCGATCCCAGGACCCTGGGATCATGACCTGGGCCGAAGGCAGCCGCTTAACCGACTGAGCCACCCAGGCGTCCCTATACCACATCTTCTTTATCCATTCACCTGTTGATGGACATCTTGGCTCTTTCCACAGTTTGGCTATTGTGGACATTGCTGCTATAAACATCGGGGTGCACGTACCCCTTCGGATCCCTACATTTGTATCTTTGGGGTAAATACCCAGTAGTGCAATTGCTGGATCATATCTCTAATGTCTTTTTAATCTCTTTTTATTTTTACTCTAATCTTTGTAATTTCTCTTGTTCTACTAACTTTGGACTTCATTTGTTCTTCTTTTCCTAGTTCCTTGAGGTGTGAAATTAGGTTGTTTGAGACTTTTCTTATTTCTTGAAGCATATATCATAATTAACTTCTCCCTTAGAACTGTTTTTGCTGTATCCCATATATTTTGATATGTTATATTATTTTCATTTGTCTCTATTTTTTTATTTCTCCTTTGGTTTTTTTTTTTTTTTTAAATTTCTCCCTTGATTTCTTCATTGACTCACTGGTTGTTCAGTAGCATGTTGTTTAATCTCTACATATTTGTGATTTTTTTAGTTTTCTTCTTGTAAATGATTTCATACATTGTTTCATACCATTGTGACTGGAAAAGTTGCTTGATATGATCTGATCCTCTTAAATTTATTAAGACTTGTTTTGTGGCTTAACGTGATCTACCCTGAGAAGTATTCCATATGCACTTGAGAAGAATGTGTATTTTGTTGTTTTTGGATGGAACGTTCTGTATATATCTGTTAAGTCCATCTGTTCTAAAGTCACTTAATGCTGATATTATTGATTTTTTAAGATTTTATTTATTTATTTATTTATTTATTTATTTATTTGACAGAGAAAGAGATCGAGAGATCAAACAGGGGTAGCAGCAGGCAGAGGGAGAAGGAGAAGCGGGTTCCCTGTGGAGCAGGGAGCCTGACACGGGGCTCGATCCCAGGATCTGGAATCATGACCTGAGCCAAAGGCAGATGCTTAACCAACTGAGCCACCCAGGCGCCACTGATATTATTGATTTTCTGTCTGGATAATCTGTTGATGTAAGTAGAGTATTAAAAGTCCTTACTACTGTCTTGCTTACTATTTAGGTCTGTTAATATTTGCTTTATATATTTAAGTGCATCTATATCAGGTGAATATTTACAAATGTTATATCCTCTAGTTGGACTATTTATCATTTTGTAAGTCCATCTTTGTGTCTTTAAAGTTTGTTCTAAAGTCTATTTTTTTCGATATAAATACAGTTACTCCAGCTTTCTCTTGGTTCCCATTTGCATGGAATATCTTTTTCCATCTCTTCATGTCCAGTCTGTGTGTGTCCTTACATCTAAAGTGAGTCTCTTACAGGCAGCATATAGATGTGTAATTTTTTTTTAATCCATTCAGTCACTCTATGTCTTTTAATTGGAGAATTTAGTCCATTTACATTTAAAGTACTTATTGATAGGTATTACTTATTGCCATTTTGTTCATTGTTGGTTGGCTATTTTTGTAGCTCCTCTCTGTTCCTTTCATCTTCTCTTGGTGTCTTCCATTGTTCTTTGGTGACTTTCTTTAGAGGTATGTTTATATTCTTTTCACTTCATCTTCTATGTATTTAGTATAGGTTTTGCTTTGCAGTTACCATGAGGCTTACATACAACAACTCATATCTTTAGCAGTCTATTTTAAGTTGTTAATAATTTAAGTTCGATCCTATTCTAAACATTTTTACTCTCCCCCCTCCGTTTTATGTTTTTGATGTCACATTTAACATCTTTTTATCTTGAGTATCCCTTAACTAATCATTATGATCATACTTATTTTTACTATTTTTGTCTTTTAACCTTCATACTAGCTTTATGATATGAGCATATTTAGGATTAAAAATCAGCAACCCCCACCACAGCTGCACCCTTTTTAACCACATCACCCCATCTCTCCTATTTCATCCATAGCTACATGTTCAAGAAAACTATTCTTATATTCCATGTATGCCACTTTTTCTTTTCATGATTGAGAAATTTATGCCACATGTAATGTGCAATTAATAAGAATCAGCAATAATTAATATCCATCTGTAGCATTAACAATTGTTACTATTGACATCATGTGCAGACACAAAAATTAGTGATATGGACAGTATGTCTTACACATTTGTGCATACATAAATACCAATGCAAGAATATCTGTTCCAGTGTCTTAGTTAAGAATGATTATTTTTATGATGTGACATGGAAAAATTAAGTACTTGAAAAAGTAACTTGTAGTGATCCCTTAATATGTTAGCAACATTGCTTAACTAGTTAGCTACCTTAATAGGCAGATCTAAATATCTTTCTACATAGCCTGTGATATATTTTAAATATGAAATAAATATTTTAAACTTCATTTGATATAGCTGTTTTGTAATATGTGCCGTGGTTAACTATTTTAATATGTTGGACAGTAAAACTAAATGTAACAGTTCCAACATTTCTCATGGGAGAGATTTAGGGCAGACATATGTTCTTCATCAGAGTTTCCAGCAGAAATCTTAGAAATCAAGAGGAAAAATAGACCTTATTATACCAAACTGTGTAGCAAACCATAATGGAAAGCAAAAGTCTTAAAGTTGTTTTTTGTTTTGTTTTCTTCTGGCAGCCCTGAAACAAAAAAATCTGAAACACTAGAAATGAAGGTGTATTCCTTAATGAAAAGTCCAATATTGGAATGCCACAATAACTGGAAATCCATAAATTAGAACCAAGAAATAAGGTAGAATCCTTTCTAAAATAAATTTTACCCTACTTCCTGAACTCCTCCAGCTGAGTGGGTGGATTCCATAATCATGGTTTTGTACACTGGCACCTACTGTAATGAGCTAAAGTTTTCATTCAAGTGTGGGTAACATGAAGGCTGGTAATGAGTTTTTAGGATCACTCTTCCAGTTACCACAGCAACAGCCTTGTCATTGCCAAACCAGGAGGGATACTTAAGGTCTAAGGAACAACTTCTCAAGAGAAAGAGTTTTGAAATTTTGAAAACTGATATTCCAATTGGAATAGTGCCCTCAGGAGCAATAATCTGCAGAAATGTACAGTCTGAAATTTGATTAATTACTGAGGCAAACCTGTGAGATGAGGAAAGAACGCAGAGGTGATGAAGTAAAGGGAGCATAAGAGGAGAACTTCTTATTGGCTCCTCATCTTTTACAATTTTCTGTTTGGAAGTACTTCATATTTTACTAAGGAGACTAACTTTCTACAAGGCTGGGAAAAGTACTCGGCCAACTATGAAAAATGCTTTGTTTGAAAGACATATCTCTACTAACGTAATAAAACATCTATGCCTTGTGGTAACAGAGATGAAAGTTTTTATAATAAAGTGGCAGACATGAATAGCAATAATAATTTTATATGGTCTATGTTTACCTGAGCTTTTCAAAAGAGGAAAGATGTCATAAATCAGTGCAACTCGATTTTTACTGTTGGCTGTAGAATATGGCTTTGTTTCACTATGGATAAGGGCACAAAAATGCTTTCCATTTGGAAAGTAGACCTGAAAGTACCGTGTAGGTACCTTCCACAACACATTGAAAAACAAATTCTCAGCTTCTTCCTCATTCAGAGTTGAAGAGACTCCTCTATTAGGTTTCCTCTAGGGGATGCAAGGGAACTGGTTGAGAGCGCACTAGACTATGTTTATCTTCTCAGTGTCCTCAAGAACAGTGCTTTCCAAACCGGACCTGCCTTTCCTCATTTATTATATGTGATTGATCTTAAAAAGGGCATTGGACAAGTGAGAAGGGATAGAGGAAAAAAAAACTTAGGAAACAAGATCCCTTAAAATGAAACTTTAACAAAGTTGAAGATGATTTAAAAAATCATGGTCCATCATGAAGACAACTTATGCATTTTACCCAAATCAATGTGAAGTTCTGATTATTCCAGTTAGAGTAACAGGAATCTTGCCATTATTTTACACAAAAGTACTGGGAATTATGTGGCAAAGGAAGCAGAACTATACATCTAAGTGGGAAAAATACATCTTCACATGAGAAGAACTTATGCAACATTCCTTCCACAAAACTTACTCTTCATATTTCATTAAAAAAATAATAGTCCTGATTTCTTGAGAGATTAGAGTATCAGATTCTTGCTCTCCTGGTAACAATCAGAGGACCTTCAGTTTGACATAGTCCCTGCCGTTCCCTATCACTCTCTCTATTAAGACTGAATATCCTTGGGCGCCTGGGTGGCTCAGTCAGTTAAGCAACTGCCTTCAGCTCTGGTCATGATCCCAGAGTCCTGGGATCAAGCCCTGCATCGGGTTCCCTGCTCTGCAGAGAGCCCGTTTCTCCCTTTCCTTCTGCTGCTCCCCCTGCTTGTGCTCTCTCTCTGTCAAATAAATAAATAAAATCATCAAAAAAATAATAATGATAATGATGTAGAGAACACAAACTGACAGCACATGTGCCAGGGTCTGCACCAAGCACTTTGACTATTTTATCTCATGAGTCTGTTACTGTCATTACTATCCCCACTTGATTTATGAGGAAACTGAGCATCAGTGAAGTTAAATGACTTACTCAAGATGGCACAATTACTAAGATTCAGAGTCAGAACTAAAACCCAGGCACACAACTCCTAATCCTGTGCTAAGAACCTTTACATTTCACTACCACTGCCCCCCAGGGGTTCTATGCTTCAAGACCTTGGAATAATGCCAGGTATGTAGACATATTCAACAAATATTGATAGGTTGAAAATATTTGTGATGTAAGTCCAGTGATACTAGCACACAATAGCACATTATTTCAGTATATACTATAAAAGAAACGTCAATATTATAACTGTGGATTAACATACCATGGGCATCACTCTACCTCACAGTATATTATCTTCCCTTACAATTTTCCCTATCAGGGAAGCCTAAAATGATAACTGCAGCAAATACAAGTTTTTTACTTACTGTCCATTCTCACCTTCTTTCTTCTAACAGAACTCTGACTTTGGTCATGACAAATAGATGCCCAGTTAAAAACACTCTAGGAGCCAGAGGTGATCATGAAACCCAGTTCTAGCCAATGATACAAGTAGGACAGGAGAAATGTTATTGTGTTCCTTAATATGAAAAAGGGCAGCCTCTGTTAATATATGCCTCTTACTTTCAACCGTCTTCCTTTATTGCCTGAAGCATGGACATACTAAGTCAAGGAGGAGTGACGACCTCATGACCATGATGACACACCCAGAAAGAAAGTAGAAAGAAAGAAAGAAAAGAAAGAAAGAAAGAAAAGAAAGAAAGAAAGAAAGAAAGAAAGAAAGAAAGAAAGAAAGAAAGAAGCCAGAAAGAACATGAGTTCTGCTGCCTGTCTCTGAACTTCCTGCTGAGAACATATAAATCCCTATTTGTTAAGCTAATCTGGTAAATTTCCCACTATATATATCCAGGTGTAATCCTTATACAATGGTACAATAAGTGATAACCCCAAATTATCAACAGGAAGAAGAATAAGAGTGTAATAAATATAAATACAGTTTCCATGGTATCATTATGCCTCTATCTTGAACTATAGATTTTTTTTTTAGATACTTTGAATCACTCATTCCCTAGCTTTCCACTAAACTCAACAGATCTAGCCCCTATTGACCTTTCAAGACAGTATAAAAATCCAGGGACATAAATCAATAAGCAACATAAAAGTTGTTTACCAAAAAGAAATTTTTCCAAAATAGTTTTGGGTGTCAAAAACTATACGCAAGTTTTGTTTTCCTTTTTTTCTGGTTCCAGAACCTTCTGACCAACATACCCTTTGAGTACTGATTTGCTCCTAATAGGTTACATGTGTGCGGAGCTGTTTCACTTCGGCTCACAGGTTAGTTAGGTAGGGTTTGGACTGGCCAAAGACCCAGGGCTGACTGCTTCTGACCAAAAAGTTCTGTCCACTTACCTGAGTACACTATGCAAGCATACTCGTTGTCTGTGTGTGTCACAATGTGATTAAGGTTGGGAAGTACTGCCCTACATGACAGCTACAAGCTACCAAAATAACAACAGACACAGGAGATGATTACTTATTTACAGTGTGTATGGACTGGAAATTAGCTCACATATTATTTGTTATATGTTAGCTCCATATAACATCATTTTATTTTTAGTAAAATCACTGAGTGGTCATCAATATAGCACTTATGTTTATTGTCAAGGTTCAAAGATGGATGATAGGATGACTAACACACACCGCTAGGAAATGACAGAGCCAGGACTTTTGAATCAAGGATTTTTACATCTAAGCTCTATGCTTTATCTGATACACCTCCCTGTATGATGACATTCCAAGTTTACACAGATCTTCAAAATCAGAATTTTGACTTCATTCTCTGAAGAAAGTTCAAATGGTTTTCCTTTGTTTTCTCTTGTGACTGCTAGGCAAACACTAACATACACAGAAACTGATAATCTCTTTGAACTTAGCAAGACTGAGACGGCACAGTAAATGACATTTTCAGGCCATACCAATTTACTTTTTACAATTCCTATCCCTGACACTCAGGGAGCCAGCCCTTGTTATTTTGTGTGAGTAGAAAAGAGAGTTTTTGCCTGCCATTCTCCCTAAAAGTAGCTATCAAAAGGAAAATAGTATGCTGCCGTTGACCATGCTTAAGTTTTTGTATGTTTTGCCAATTACAGTTTCTCATTGTGCTTTCTATAAAAGGGAAGAATAGGGAGAAATGAAAGAAAACGCCAAAAGTAAATTACATATTCAACATATAAAAAGGAAATATGAATTTTAAACACAGGGCAATTATTGTCAAGAGATATCACTGAAATAAAAAGAATTTAAGTTTGCCACTCCTATTTTAGAAAGCTAGACAACCAATAGATTTCAATGACTAGAAATAATATTTTAATTTCTTAATAGCAATGCAGAAACAAAGAGAATACATGCATGAAAATAGGAAGGCATGAGGAAACATCTGTAAGTAGCTATTACAGACAGAGTAAAAAGAACAGGCAATATCTACAATATTAACCAAATATTAATTCACTGTTTGTAAAATAAGAACATGATGGAATGGCTGAGCATGCATGGCATAAAACAGTAAGTTTAAGCAAGCCTCAGTTACAAAATATAATAAATGCAATGGTTATGGAAGTGAGCTGGTAGCAGGTTTAGAATCTCTTGTTTAAAGACCTGGGCTCCAGATCCAGAACACCTGGGTTCAAATTCTGATCCTTTCACTTTTAGGTGATGATCACATGCTTGAGTTTTCAGTACAGAAAAAGTATTATTTTCTTGATTCTATTAACATTAAGATTAATAAAATTATAATATAAAAAGTGGAGTTTTACTGATTAATTGCTTGCTTTCAATAATAGTTTTAAACGAAATTTCATCAACCTCAAAATGTGCACAGGCCATAAAAGAAATTCTGCCACCCAGTAACAAGTAAGCCAAGACTATAAACTGGAATAACATAAACCCAACACTGTGCGCAAGTTCATGGTAAAGCCAGGTTAACCTAGTTCCACAACTGCCCAAGCATTTTGGAAGGCAATTTGGAAGATGATTCTATTCTTTCAATATATAATGGAACATCCCACCTTGTTCTACAAGATTGAGTCACTGCTACCCCCACACCATCCTAGTGCTTTTTTCCTGAGATGTAAACAGTTGCCTCAGCAGCTAATTGTAAACATAAACCCTACTTCTCAGAACATTTGAATTTCCAAGATACTTAATAGGGGTATGTCTATGGCCAAGTAAAAGTCTATCTTCAGAAATAAAGTCCTTTTGGTGTCCATGGAGGTGGAGTGATGCACATGTATCCCACTAGTAAGTTCACCTATGCCAAATTTAAGTAGTGCATCTTACCCACCCTGCTTAAACTGTACATCCAAAGTTTACCGAGGTAGGAATGTATACTTCATATTATAAAATGTCTCTAAAATTTTTAAATATACGAAAATTTCTACAAATTCTTATTTTTAAGCTTTATTTGCTAAACTTACTATTTCTTGATATAAACATGAATGTACAGAAGTGTTTTTAAATGTAAAGTCACATTTAAAAGCAAGAGAATGCAATATCCTAAGCAATCATAAATAGAGAAAGTAATAAAGAGTGAAATGCTGGGTCAATAAACACCTTGAGTGAGTATTAAACGAATACTCTTCCAGCATGACTTCAATTCCCAAAATAATACAGCAACATACTAATGTTACAGAAAAGCCATCCAAAGAACCTCAGCTAAAACAAACCATCTTTGTTGTCTGTTTCTGAAATTATGCATTTTAAGAATAACTCCCAATTAAATTCTCTTGGCATTCAAATTTACTTTGAATCAAATTACTGTTCAGAGCACTGTATAAACCATATTAAACCTTTCTAAGTCAATATTCATTTATAGCCAAACAAACATGTAGTCGCATAGAGAGCCGTAACTTAATGAAATGGGAGCAAATTCCACAAGTTTTCCTTAAGTAGATTTTAAGTTGGCAAAGAGGTTCTATACTAAGCAAGGAAATGTTTCATTTTTGTGGAAACTTCTGTTTCCATCTCGTCAGGGTTTCATTTTCCATAGCCAGACAAAGAAAAGGTCAGCCGTGGGCACGAAGGCCAGCACCATGCATGGGGCACTTCGGTGGACAGCTACACAGCCTCTTTCGGAGTGGTCTGGACGCTCCCCTCAGTGAGGTGCGACAGGCAACAGGAGGAGGAGCTGGGAAATACATAATGTGCCTCAGTGGAGCCTTCCTGAATGGAGAGGTCTGCACACACCTACACACACAAACACACACACACACACACACTCATGAATGAATGGAAGCTACGTATGTTTTTAGACTATTTAAGCTTTGTGTGTAAGCTTTAACAATTTCCACTCGTAAACAGACCCAGGCTCCATCCATACTAATGGAAATAAGCTTTGCGCAAAATAGAAATAATACTGAGTTTGATAAGAAAAACACAAATGAATGTCTCTATGAGTTACATCACAGTTCTTACTAAAAGTAAAAATGGTTAGAGTGTATGATATATCTTTCCCGAATCAGCATAGCCTCCTTTACTGAGATATTCGGATATTATCTGGGATACTACCAATTAATTCAGATTCAAAATGAGATATGAGAAGTAAAAAGTATAAAAGTACTCTTAAAAATTGCAATTTTCAATTTTATGACATTGCATAACATTTTAGGGAAACAGTTTTGTGTGTGTGTGTGTGTAAGTTTGAAATGACAATCTCAAAGAAACTATGTCAACAGAAACCCTTTGAATAGGCTGCACATCTTATTTTTTCTTAAAGATATTACACCCTGTGAAAATTTTGCTATTTTAACAAGGCTCTAGAAATAGGAGCTGCGATGGGCAATTAGAAGATAATTTCACTATAGCTGGAAAAAAAATATTGCAATGAAAACCTCTAATCCTAAAGGCTGGCTAGTATTCATCAGGCCTCATAAAATTCCAAACAACTCCAATGAAGGTGGTTTCACCTCTTTCTAAAATGCCTTTATTTTTAAACCCTTTTCTATATCAGTGATGTTTATGTCCTATATTTTTTATTAAACACTCACCTGTGATTTTTTGTAGCAAAGGTGACAATTCAGACTCTTCACAAAAGACCTGAGCCAGTGCTTTCTTCACTTTTTCTTCAGCTTCCCCCAGGTTTTTGTCCACTGTGAACTCTCCACTGACAGAATAAATATATATCAGGAGGATCAACAGCTCTTCAGGGCTGTAGTCATCATTGGTCCTCTGGTCCAAAGGCTTAATCATGGGCAGCAGCTGATTTAACACAACAGACATTGTTGACTCCCCAATGCTCTGAAATAAAAGGTGGTAATAAGAAAATAGTCATTCTTATACAAAGACGTAATTAATACACAGTATCAGTCCAAAGATGGCTTGCAAACAAGTTTGTGATGTTCATGACTAGATTGCTTTTTATTTGTCTGTTTCTTGTCCTAGAGAGAATGCTGCAAGAAATTGGCATTAGATTGATTGGTATGATCTAGTTTATAACATAGCTAGTAAAGTTGCAAGCCCTTTTATATTATCTTACATATAACTTATACAAGTAAGAGTCCACTAATTTTATAAGTGCTAAGTACTTCAGATACCAGAAATTTTAAATTAAAAAAATGTATTTTTAAAGCAATACAATTAAAAATAAAAACATGTCAGCATCTATATATCCAAACGAATGCTGACATTCTTTTAGAGGAATCACCTCGAATTTTACAGTATATTCTTTTTAATATTCTCTATATTGGCAAATATTAGTCAGAATAGATTTTTTTATTCCAAAATCAAAGTTTATTTTTATTTTCATTTATTTTTTAAATTTTTAAAATTCTAATTCCAGTATAGTTAACATACAGTGTTATATTAGTTTCAGGTGTACAATATAGTGATTCAACAATTCTATACAGTACTCAGTGCTCATCATGGTAAATGTACTCTTAATCCCCATCACCTATTTCACCCCTCCCTCCACCCCCTCCCCCTCTGGTAACCATCTGTTCTCTATAGTAAAGTGTCTGTTTTTTGGTTTGTCTCCTTTTTTTCTTTGTTCACTTGTTTTGTTTCTTAAATTCCACATATGAGTAAAATCATATGGTATTTGTCTTTCTCTGACTGATTTATTTCACTTACCATTATACTCTCTAGATCCATCCATGTTGTTGCAAATGGCAAGATTTGATTCTTTTTCATGGCTGAGTAATATTCCCTTGTATATACATACCACTTCTTTTTTTTTAAAGATTTTATTTATTTATTTGAGAGAGAGAGAGAGAGTACAAGAGTGGGGTGAGGGGCAGAGGGAGAAGCAGATTCCCCACTGAGCAGGGAGCCCGATGTGGGGCTTGATCCGGGACTCCAGGATCATGACCTGAGCCTAAGGCGGATGTTTAACCCACTGAGCCATCCAGGTGCCCTGACATACCACTTCTTTATCCATTCATCTATTGATGGACACTTGGGCTGCTCCTACAATTTGGCTATTGTAAATAATGCTGCAATAAACATAAGGGTACATATATCCTTTCAAATTAGTGTTTTTGTATTCTTTGGGTAAATACCCAGTAGTACGATTATTGATCATAGGATTTTTTTTTTGTAACAAGGAACAGTCATTTTCTGCTAAACCTGGTGAATAGAATAAGGGATCAAACTGGGCAATGTCACTTAGGGTTCAAGATATCTTTGGGTAAATCTGAAGGTAATCCACTTTATAACTTAAAACATTTTTTTCCTTTTAGCTCTTCCACTAATTTCATGAGTGATATTTAGCAGAGAATTTCAAAATTCCTTGCATGTGATAACAGCATGGCATTTCTGGAGTAACTGCATAACTTCTAAATTGCTATACCATGTTTCATACAAATTATGAGATTTTTGGTGGATAGATAAATCCCCATTTTAAATCATGTGCTTTATTTCACTTTTAATATAAAATAATCCTATAAAATAAAACTCAACTATTTGAATTTATATTAAAATCAGGGGCCAAATGATCACAACTTGCAACTTCCATGTCATTCATTCAGAAGGGTTCATTGAGATTCTACCGTGTTCCAGGTATTATACTGGGTCTGGGGATATAGCAGTCAATGAAACAAATCCCTTGCTCTCATAGAGCTTACATTCTAGTTGGGTGAAACAGACAATTAAGAAGCTAAAGAAGTAAAATATATAGTATACTAGATGGTGGTGAGAGCTATGGAGAAGAATAAAGTGGGAAAGAAGGAAGATGGGACGTTAGGGTATGTGTATGTTTATGTGTATGAAAATACACTATATTAAAGAGGAAAGGCCAGGTTAAGAAGGGAGTGTTGGAATTAAAAAATAACCTACAGAAATGCTCTCTCTTTGAATGAAGTTGATGGCAAGCAGATGAATGTGATTCTGTATTGGGATAACTACCCCAAAACGAACTTTTCTAGTCAAGTCATTTCCACACCTGGAAAAATTTGGACATATCATCTCAAGGTTAAGGTTTACAATTATATTATTTGGTACACGAAAAACAGCTGTTACCATTCATTTCCACTAAAAATCTTGGATGTTCACAATGCACCAAACAAAAACAAAATGATAAGTCTCTGGAATGAATAGGTACAGATGGAAAAGAACAGGATGATTTTAGTGTTACATGGTGACAAGACATGATTTACCCAGTGTAAACAAACCCACTTCTCAAAGGAAATGGCTAGAACATTTGAAGGCATCCTAGGACTGTCCTATAACCTCAGGAGTCTCTGGAGACAAGCATTCAAGTATTTTCTGCTTTACAAGCTGCCAAGAGCAATTTGAAATATAGGAGCTATGTGGCTGGCCTGTTAGAAGTGGGGCTGTGGGGGCTACAGCTTTCATTTTTCCGTTTTACCCTATCACCAACATTTTGGATAACATTAAGCAGATTCCTTCATTGCTTCATTATATCTCATTTCTAAAAAGCAGGTATATGCATCAAGTATCTATCCTATAGGAGCCCTATGATTCTCTTCCCAGAGCAAAAGGATCTTTTTAAAAGATAGTTATAAAAAGTAAAACAAGGTAGAATAATCATCATAATCATTTGAAAAGGTTCACCCACTAACATCTGGCCATAAGAGCATAATTTTCAAATTGTTGATCTAAGATATATTGCTGGAGAACCAACTACCTCATTAACACTCTAGCAGATGTTTGTTAGCTAGGTAATACCTGTGCACATCAATTTATAAAATTACATTCTAATCTGCTTAAAGCATTCCCAAAAGCTAATTATTGAGTTGAATACAAAGTGAAGAATACTGATCAGTCTTAAAGAGCCATGAGATATGGTGGAAATAAAAAGACTCCATTTCAAACACCCAGATTCCAAACCTGACTGTACCACTAAGCAGCTCCTTAACCTCGTAGGATCCCAATAAACTTCTCAGGATCTTTTCATCTCTAAAATGACATGATCCAACTAAAAGATGGCTCAGTTCTTAAGCCATATATATGCCAACACCTCCATTTTAACTTTCTTCTCTCTCTTTTTTTAAACATTACCATTGGTGATAGTAGGCTGTGAATCACATTTCATTGCTGGCTACACAGAAAAATATAAATGCTCAAAAGAAAAGTTTTACTACAGAAACAAATGTAGATACAGAACTATCATAGGTACGTGTGTGACAAGGGCTGATATACATACATCTATTTCCTAGTTCTGCCACCAAGAGAGTCTAGAAGTAAGACACCTCAGTAGCAATGAGCACACCCAGTGGCCAGATCTTGGTATGTAATATCATTCTCAAATAAAAGGAACCAGGGATCCTCAGAGAAATGGCTGATTCAAGGGATGGGGCAGGGGAAAATACAAGAAGAACTTGGAAGATCTTGTTGTGCCAGAAAGTAAGGAAGTCCTTAAAAAAACAAAGGGATGGGGCATGTCAAAAGGACACAAGAGACAACTGGAAGGCCTCCCAGTGGCCAAAGCTGAAGCAATTTGGGTAAGAAAATAAAGTAGTAATGGATTATAACCCCAAATACAAAAAAATGTGCTTCACTCCATATTGATCTAAATAAGTGATTGCATAAATAAATATAAATAAATAAATAAATAAATAAATAAATAAATGTAGGAGAAGAGATAAATGTTCCTTACAGAAGAATTCCAAATAACTTATGTAGACACTGCCCCCTCCAGGGGTTAGAGCTTAATCCCCCCACCTCTTGAGTGTGGGCTGCACATAATGACTTGCTTCTAAAAAATTGTGTATGGAAAGAGGAGGGAGGAGAACTTTACCTTAGAAGATCAAGGTTAACATAACCAGTGATAAAGCAAATGATATCATGTGTCCCTAATATGATGTGATGAGAATGGCACTTCACTTTTGCGGTATTTTTCTCCCAAACCCATAACTGCACAAAAAAAACAACAACAGATAAATCCTAATTAAGGAACATTCTACAAAATGCCTAACTAGTATTCCTCAAGACTGTCAAGTCATGAAAAACAAGGAAAGACTAAAAAGCTATCACACACCAGATGAGACTAATGACAAAATGTGATGGGATCCTAGATGGGATCTGGAAACAGAGAAAGAGCATGGGGGGCAGGGTGGGGGAGACTAGTAAAATCAGACTAAAGTCTGGAGTTTATAGTCAGTAGTAATGTACCAATACTGGCTTCTTAGTTTTGACAAATACACTACAGTACTGTAAGATTTTCACAATGAGGTGAGGGATATACAGAACTCTCTATACTATCTTGACAACTTTTCTATACATCTCAAATAATCTACAATAAAACATTTTTTTGGCAAGGGGAGGAGAGATGAGGGGAAGAGAGGGAAAGGGAAGTTGAGGGAAGGGAAGATAATAAGAGACAAATCCAGGTACTTTTGGATCTCCTTCTGTCAGACTGAAAATTCCAGGAAAGACAATTTCAGCTGAGTATAAGAACTCCTCAAACAGGGATGCCTGGGTGGCTCAGTTGGTTAAGCGACTGCCTTCGGCTCAGGTCATGATCCTGGAATCCCAGGATCGAGTCCCACATCGGGCTCCCCGCTCAGCAGGGAGTCTGCTTCTCCCTCTGACCCTCCCCCCTCTCATGCTCTCTCTCTCTGTCTCATTCTCTCTCTCAAATAAATAAAATCTTAAAAAAAAAAAAAAGAATTCTTCAAACAGAGGAACTAAAGTAAGGGACTGACTCAGGAAGCAATGAACCTCCCATCAATGGCAAAGGGAGGCAGGGAGATCGTCTGGCATGGATGAAAGAGAGGGAATCCTAAACACACTGGCTTGGAAGGCCAATTAGATCCTCCTAGGACTATCCATAAAAGCATGACTCCAGATTGGATGTATATCAATTTTCCCATACTCTCTTCTCTTAGAATGAAACCTCAACAAGAAAAAGGAAAAGATCAGTGAGACCCTAGATTGAAACCTTTTTAAAGCTGAAAGAAAGAATCGGAGGAGGATTGCTAATGAGGTTACGGGAGTAAAATTATATGCCTGAGAAACAGCTGTAGCACTTACGAGCTGTGTGACCTTGGGCAACTTAAATTAACTTCTCCAAGTCTCAGTTTCCTCACCTGGAGAATGGACAAACTACCACAAATGTCTGAAAATTAAGCAGCCCCTCAGACACCCCTTTTCATATTGGGACAATTACTTAAACTACTTTGTGGTTTAAAATACAGTAATCCCCACAATGGGGCAGTCTTTATAAGGACCCAAACATCAAAGGACAACCTCTCTTCTGAGGGTTGACTTTGGGGAAAATGCTTGACCTTACATTTGAGGCCAGACAATAATAGCTTTCGCTTCATAAGGTTGTTGTCCAGATCTAGTAACAGAAGTAAATCACAAAGCGCAGTGCCTGGCACATAGCCTCTGATCAATATGAAATGCCTACTACTACCCCATGCTTGCTTGCCTGGTAGGAGTGACCAAGAGGACTGGCAGGAATGAAAAACCTTCTAGGAATAAGAAGTTCATGGTCTCAAAGGAGGGAGGAGCAGCCTGCCAGTATTGGATGTGACACCACATCTGGGAACTTAACTGCAAAGTTAGTCAAAGGTTAAAGGCAATATAAACATTATTAAACACTGCCATTAAAAAAGCACACACAGAGCAAACCACAACCAAAGCAAAAAAATGGCTTCTTTATAAAGTACCAGGGATTAAATTTCTCATTCATTTTGGTATAAATGGGCCAACTAGTAGGAGGTGGAAGATGAGAGCTGTGTCTAGAGTGACAGAACTTTTTCTTTTTTTTTAATTCTGCAGTCTGGAGCTCCTGTTATTTTTGAATGAGTCCCCAGTAACTCCATACAAAAGGCTCTCTGTAAAATGCATGTTGTCTTTAGAAAAGCCATTTTGAGGGTAGGGGGGCTGAATTAAAACACCTCTGCGAAGTCAGAGGCAGGCCCTGTGCTGGCTACATCCGCAGGCCTGAGGAGCGAACAGGCCATATTCCTCCTGGCTGCTGAGCAGGCCGGGCTGGCTCCACACCTGCTCCTCTGGGGTGCGGCCTGCAGACCCTCCATGAAACTCAAAGCCATTCTCACGGGCTGCTGGAGAACCCATCTGTGCAGCTCCTCCAAGGTCCAGCTCAGTCACGGGGTGTGGGCTCATGGGATGCTGCCAGTGAGGGCCTGAGGGAGTGCCTAAGGCCCTACTGCCCCCAAACATCACTTGCCACCTTTGCATTGATACCTGTCACAGGCTTTAGATTCCTATGATTAAAGCCACTCTGCTTCTTTGGGGGATGGCCTTCTGTATATGCCCGAGGCAAAATGCAAAAATGGAACTTGGTGTATGGGAGGATAATTCATTGATGCACTCATGAATCTTCAACAAATGTTTATTGTGTACATACGAAGTGCCAGTCACTGTGCTATACTCTGGGCATACAAAGAACAAGGCAAGACACAAGATTCCAGGAGCTTACAGGTGAGTGGGGGTAGGAGTAAACAGTAGAGGAGATGCAGTAAGTAAGTGCTTTAGTGGAAGTTTTCATCCACTTTGGAGATACAGCAGAGGAGCATCAAGTCCTGGGAGGGATGGTACCTCAACTGAGTCTTACCCAATCGACTGCCATCTCAGGGAGGAGCACAGCTCCGAGAAATGAGCAATGGGCTAAGATCCTTCCTTCATTTCCTCAGCAAATATTTAACACCCACTTACTAAGAGTGTGTGGTAGGTAGAGTTATGACCCCTGAAAAAGGCCCACACTCTAACCCCAGAATATGTCACTGCCAACGTGATTAAGGTTACAGATCTTGCGATGGAGATTAGCCTGTATGATCTGGGTGGGCCCAGTCTACTCACGTGAGTCCCTAAAGCAGAGAACCTTTCCTGGCTATGGTCAGAGAGAGATGCAAGGCTGCCAGCTTTGAAGGGGGAGGAAGGGGGCCACAAGCTAAGGAAGGCAGGGGCCTCTAGACTGGAAAAGATGAGGAGATGGATGTTCCCCCAGAGCCTCCAAAAAGGAATGCAGTGCTGCCAACACCTTGATTTTTTAAAAAGATTTTATTTATTTATTTATTTAAGACAGAGAAAGAGAGCGAGCCAGCACATGAGTTAGGGGGAGGGGTGGGGGAGAGGGAGAAGCAGACTCCCCACTGAGCAGGGAGCCTGATGCGTGTCTCGATCCCAGGACCCTGAGATCATGACCTGAGCCGAAGACAGATGCTTAACCAATGGAGCCACCCAGCTGCCCTGCCAACACCTCAATTTTTGTCTGGTGAGACCAGTGTTGGACTTCTGACCTACAGAGTTGTAAGATAGTAAATCTATGTTTGTTAAGCCTCTAGGTTTGTTTTGATTTGCTACAACAGCAATAGGAAACTAATACAAGTGGTTTTGTGAGGTAGGGCATGACAAGCTCTGCATCAGGGCCCAGAGCCGAGACAAAGAACCTGGTACAAGGTTAGGCTCTCTCAATACTTGCTGCATGACTAATTAAACAAACAAGAGCAAACATGAATAGGTACCTCAGTGGTACTCAGTCCCTCTGTCCCACTAGGGTGCTAGGGAGCGCGTTCAGGGGTGCCACAAAAAGGGAAAGCACAGAGACACACCAAATCTAAATTTGCTACTTAACAATTTTTTCTAGAACTAGTGAGTCCCAAACCATGCAATCTCATATAAGCTAATATTCATCGAGCTCAGAATAATCATGTAAGACAGTGGTTTTGAAAATGTGGTCTCTAGACCCAAGATCCCAGTGAGCTTTTCAGAATGTCAAAACTGTTTTTATCAGGATACTAGGACATTCTTTGCCTTTTTCACTACATTGACATTTGCACTAGTAATGCAAAAATAATGATGGGTAAAATTGCTGGTATCTTAATGGAACGAGTAGAATGGTTCCAAACTATGCTAACGGTCACTGTATTCTTTACCACTATACTATGTATTCACAGTTGGAATTTTTACAAAGCCAGTTTCACTTAAGAATGCCATTGATGAAGCAGTACAAATTATTAATCTTACAAAACCTCAACCCTTAAATAAGTGTCTCTTTAATATTTTGTGTAACAAAGTAGGAGCTATGCATAAGGCATTTCTCCTGTATGCTAAAGCACAGTGGTTATCTCAAGGAAAAACATCTATGCAATTATTTGGGTTATGAACGGAACTAATTATTTCTGTCACGTAAAACCACTGTTACTTGAAAGAATGATAGAGAAATTATGATTATTAAGACTCGGGTATTTGGCAAACATTTTCTCAAAAATGAACAAAGTAATCTCGTTCCTTTAAGAAAAACAATTGACATATTTATTGCCAATGATAAAATTCTGACTCTTAACCAAAAATTCAAATTTTGGAAAACTTGTTTCTGCCACTGGCAGATTCTCTGTACTTATACATTTTTTCTGACGAGATCAATGGCGACATTAAAACTGTGATTTTCAATTGCATAATGAATTATGTCAACATTTGGAAGATCTGCATAACTCAATACGCCAATATTTGGAAATGACCAATGTATGATGTAAGAAAATCAGGAATAAACAAAAGATCTATCCAAATACAAGGTAGGCCAGTGGATTTTAATGTAAAAGAGTACGAAAAGCTCACTGATATGATTTCAGATTCCACACAACAATTTACCCTTAAGAAATCACTGCTTGTAGAGTCTAGGTATGTATCAAAAGAGAGTATCTAAAAAGGCTATCAAAAATATTCCGGGGCGCCTGGGTGGCTCAGTTGGTTGGGCGACTGCCTTCGGCTCAGGTCATGATCCTGGAGTCCCGGGATCGAGTCCCGCATCGGGCTCCCTGCTCGGCAGGGAGTCTGCTTCTCCCTCTGACCCTCCCCCGTCTCATGCTCTATCTCATTCTCTCTCAAATGAATAAATAAAATCTTAAAAAAAAATATATATATATTCCTTCCTTTTCTAACTATGTATTTGCATGAGACTGGATTTTCTTTATAAACTTCAACCAAAACAACATACGGCAGCATATTGAAGGAGGAGGAAAATATGAGAATCCAGCTGTTTTCTACTCAGTGAGATGTTAAAGAGATTTGCGAAAATACAAACCAATGTCATTCTTACTTACTCCTTTTTGTTTTGGAAGTATAGTTATTTTTCATAAAAATATTTATGTTAGCATGTAACAGGTTTGTTATTTTTAAAGGAATCAGAAATAAAATTTTCTGTTTTAATTTCTAATACAGTAAATTACCAATTTAAGGATATCTATCATATCCTAAAAAGAAAGCTCATTATTTTCTACTCTCCTTTTCCCCTTCTTATGGCTAAAATGCAGAAAAAGTAGTGGCAAGACTGCTTTAACTACACTGAGAGGAAAACAGAGCAACATGCTTCTTTAAATCAGGGCTTCTCAAAATGTACTGTGCCTGTGGATTACCTGTGGAATGCAGATGCTGATTCATTAGGTTTGGGATAGGGCCTGGAGGTTCTGTACTTCGTACAAGGTTCAGGTGATACCAATGCTGCTGGTCAGTGGAGCACGTTTGAGTGGCATCTGGACAGGACCACCCAACAATTTCCATACAGCTGTGTGTATGGGAAATGAAATACCCTCTTTGGGGGCACCTGGGTGGCTCAGTTGTTAAGCGTCTGCCTTCAGCTCAGGTCATGATCCCAGGATCCTGGGATCGAGTCCCACATCGGGCTCCCTGCTCCGCGGGAAGCCTGCTTCTCCCTCTCCCACTCGCCCTGCTTGTGTTCCCTCTCTTGCTGTGTCTCTCTCTGTTAAATAAATAAATAAGATCTTAATAAAAAAAAAAAAGAAATATCCTCTTTGGGTCACTGTATTTGTGGATTCCTTTGGTATCTCACCTTAATCTGGATACTAACTAATATAACTCATACACCTGTATCTCCAGTCAAATTTCTCTCCTTTGTTCCCTACCCACAGATTCAACTGTCTATTGGACTTCTCCACTTATATATCTCATCTGCAGATTTTTTAAAGATTTATTTATTTTAGAAAGAGGGAGCACAAGTGGGAGGGACAGAGGGAAAGAGGAGAGAGTCTTCGGCAGACTTTCCCCACTGAGCATGGAACCTGACACAGGGCTCAATCTCACAACCCTGAGATCATGACCTGAGCTGAAACCAAGAGTCAGATGGATAACTGACTGCACCACCCAGTTGCAAATTTAACTCAACATATCTAAAACTGAAATGAAGTTTTTTACTGCCAAATCTGCTCTCCATTCTGTGTACCCTACCCTGTTTTGTGGTACCACTATTCTTCCATCTGACCAAGATGGGATCCTGGGCTCTACTGCAGCTCTCTCTTGTCCCTGCCACATCAAATCAGCCCCCAAGTCCTCATGACTTTATATCTCCATCTGCTCTTCTCTATTCCTTTCTCAATGCCCTAAATTGTAACTATCATTATCTCTCACCATGATTTACCTCATTTTAAACCCCAAATTTAATCTAAAATTACTTTATGGTTTCTACTGCCTTCAAGATAAAGCCTTTAATATGACATGTGCAGTTTTGTTTTGTTTTGTTTTGACCTTCATAGCTCACATAACTGTTCAGCCTCATCCATCATGAATCCTTTCCTTATAGGTGATATTTCAGCTTTGCTGAACTACTTGCATTTGCCTCTGTGCTTCTCTCTCTGCCTAGAATGTTCTTTTCCCTCTTCTCCACCTGGTTTCATGATTCAACTCAAACGTTATCTCCTCAGAGCTTCCCTAGATGTGTCAAATGTGCCTACTTTGTGATCCTGGAGAAGTCTCTGTTTCCCTCTACCATGGCTCTATCACCCTGAATTGAATTATTCATGTCCAACTTCCCCTCTTTTTTTTTAAGATTTTATTTATTTATTTGACAGAGAGAGACAGTGAGAGAGAGAGAGAACACAAGCAGGGTAAGCGGAAGAGGGAGAAGAAGGCTCCCTGCTAAGCAGGGCGCCTGACATGGGGCTTGATCCCAGGACCCTGGGATTATGACCTGAGCCGGAGGCAGAAGCTTAATGACTGAGCCACCCAGACGCCCCCTAGCTCCCTTCTAAGACTGAAAAATCCTTGGTGACAAGAATCACGTCTTATTCCTAAAGCTATCTCCAGTACCTAATTCATCCTTTTGAACATAGTATCAAAATTATACTTACCTCTATAATGAAGCTGCTGACACCAGAATAAGAGAAATGAACACTTACAAAGATATAATTATAGATTATCTCATTTAATCTTCCTGATTACCCTGTACACAGGTATTATTATTTCAGAGGCAGAAATTGAGGATGAGAAATGTTACTTGTCAAGGACAGCAGCTAGTGAGTGGTGGAGCTAGGATCCAATTCAGGACTATCTTTCTCCAGAACCTGTATCTGGCTACTATGCATTTCTTCTCCAGTGATTCCTGGTCAGAGGGAATCCAGAGTTTATGGGGAAAGGAAATCCAGATCCTTGAGACAGAGTAAAATACCAGGATTCTGACTAAGAACAAATCATCAAGGGAACCCAGCAGATGAGATAAATCACAGGGGATCTACTGACTTGCAACTCCTTAGAATCCCCCAAAAAGGTACACAACAGGCTCTAGAACCTCATTCGAGGTTAAACACCTCTGGTAGGGGGATATGTCGTACCAGCCACAAATATTAAGGCAGAATTTCCCATCGAGGGTGTCACTGTGCCATGTTTACTTCCCATTCCAAGCCCTAGTGACAGCTGGCTGGGACCTAGGGCAGTCAGACCACTAAGCAAGTGGCCTCCAGTTCTGTGTAGCTGTTAGCCCAGTGTATCCTTCACAAACAGCATAGCTTTCTATGTATATCTGCAACTATGTGAAGAAAAGGATAGGATGCACTGAAGAGATATTCACAAAAAGGAATCAGATGCTGAAGGTATCAAAGATGGCAGAAATGGTCTCCAGGAGCAGTTGATTTAAAGACAGTAGATTGGGACTGCAGCATGGGCTGCAGATGAGAAGCAGCAGAAAGAGAGTGGTGGATTAACGATGTAGAAGTTGTATGGACAGGCTCAGTTCTCTTTGCGAGAGAAATAGGAAGGTGGTAAGATGGGCAGAGAAGAATGCAAATGATTCAGGGCCACATGGCCCAAGGTTAGAAGTTTTGCTTTCCTTCCCAGGTGAAAGGGATTTGGGCCAAAGGAAATCAGATATTGTTGTAAAAGGCTATCACTCAGGGTGTGGTGAAGAGAATGGACTATGGAGGGGCAAGGGTAGAAGCAGGGATATAGTTGGGAAGCAACCCAACTCAGTTTGCTCAGTAACCCAAGCGAAACTAGGGGGCTTGGTCTGCAGTAGGCACATTGCAGGTAGTGTGAATTGGCTGAATTTGGAAATATCCTGAAGCTAAAGTCAGCACAATGTGCTGATGGACTGGATACAGAAGTGTGAGAGAAGAGATGAATCTAGAATTTTTTCAAAGTTTTTGGAAGGAGGTTCAGAGAAAAGGAGGTGATTCAACAGAGACGACAGAGAGGGCAGGATTTGGAGGAAAATGTGAGAATGCGACAGATGTAAGAATTTCAGAAAGCAGGATGTCTAAGTTCCCGACAGTGAGAAAGGGGACCAGAATGAATGGAAGGATTCTGGAGTGAGCAAAATAATGGCATGAGTGATACACAAGAAAGTTAGAGGAACGTATCGGGAAGGCTTAATAGAAAGAATAAGCAGTGTAAAGTAGCCCAGAGAGTCTAACCTCAAAGTATGAATCTGTTTCCCCAAATTTATCCCTGTAAGGGGCACCTGAAAGTAGCTGGCATTCTGTGTCTGTGGGGCAAATGATTCCTTGGCACTGAAAAATGGTGAAGTCCTCAGTGGCAGTGAAAACAGATTCTACAAATGTTCTCACCCACTAAAAATGCCATTAGAGAAAAATGATGGTATCGTCACACAATGGAATACTACATAGCAACTATAAAGAATGATCCAGGGCGCCTGGGTGGCTCAGTTGGTTAAGCGACTGCCTTCGGCTCAGGTCATGATCCTGGAGTCCCTGGATCGAGTCCTGCATCGGGCTCCCTGCTCGGCAGGGAGCCTGCTTCTGCCTCTGACCCTCCCCCCTCTCATGTGCTTTCTGTCTCTCTCATTCTCTCTGTCTCAGATAAATAAATAAAATCTTTAAAAAAAAAAAAAAAGAATGATCCATACTCCCATAAAACAACAATATGGTTTTTGATGTAGTGTTCCATGATTCATTGTTTGCATATAACACCCAGTGCTCCATTCAATACATGCCCTCTTTAATACCCATCACCAGGCTAACCCATCCTCCCACCCCCCCTCCCCTCTAGAACCCTCAGTTTGTTTTTCAGAGTCCATCGTCTCTCATGGTTCGTCTCTCCCTCCAATTTCCCCCCCTTCATTCTTCCTTTCCTGCTATCTTTTTTTTTTAAACATATAATGTATTATTTGTTTCAGAGGTTCAGATCTGTGATTCAACAGTCTTGCACAATTCACAGTGCTCACCATAGCACATACCCTCCCCAGTGTCTATCACCCAGCCACCCCATCCCTCCCACTCCCCACCACTCCAGCAACCCTCAGTTTGTTTCCTGAGATTAAGAATTCCTCATATCAGTGAGGTCATATGATACATGTCTTTCTCTGATTGACTTATTTCCCTCAGCATAATACCCTCCAGTTCTGCTTCAGATTCTCACTCCCTCTCCTGCCCACTGACTCTCTCTCTCTCTCTCTCAAATAAATAAATAAATAAATAAAATCTTAAAAACAACAACAACAATATGGGTGAATCCCACAAATACAATGCTGAATGAAAGAGGCCATAGAAAAAGAACATATTATATGATCCCATTTATGTAAAATACAAAAACCAGGGAAAACTAATCTCTGTTTTTAGAAGTCCCTATCCATTGGAAGGAGGGAGTAACTGGGGGCGGGGCAGCAAAAGTGGGGCTTCCACGGTGGCTGGTAATATTCTGTTTCTTGATCTGGGTGCTGATTACACAGATGTCTTCAGTTAGTAAAAATTCATCAAGCTGGACTTTTCTATATTATATTTTACTGCAATAAAATCTTTTTAAAATGCCATTACACTGGGCCACATTTCCTGTGTCTTGGGAAGAACAGAGCTATCTACTTGGAGTTCTTATTACAGATTAGCATTTATCCAGAGAAAGAGCAGGAACGTACAGGAAGCTTAGAGGAGTTATCAAATCATCTAATTCAGTTACACTTAACTTCGCCTAGAAGGAAAAGCTAAGGCCTTGATTTCAGAGGAAGACAAAAAGAACAACTTTCAATAGCTGTTCAGTTTAAAACACACATATGTTTTAGGAGGGACAGAAACGTTTTTTGTAATGTTTTTCCCCCCCATCTCCTGGGAAATGATGTTACACTGTGCTTCAAACAGAACTGCCAAGTTTAAGAGGCTGTTTTCTGTAAACAGGCCAGCTGGGCCGTAAGTTGCATGAAACGAAGGACAAACTACTTCTTCAGAAAGCAGAGCAGAACACCACAGGGAGTTGGGAACTGTGCATCCAACAAAATCTCCAGCCATTTGTCTTTATCGGGCCACCTTTAATGATTTAAGAGCTCTCCTTGCCATGTTATCATCAATCAATTACAGTGATTGAGCAGCCCCTAAAAACTGGAGTTTTTAAAATGCAACTATCCGTGACCTAAATTTCCTGCTGGTTCTGTTGGCCCCAGGTTAGGCCAGTTTGTCTATCATCAAGGGAGCCAATAAAAATAATAAAAACAGGTCAACGCTGGGCTTGTCTGAAGCTTGTATAAAAATATTCACGTTCTTCCAATCAGCACCAACTCAACGTGTCCAGTCTTTGCTTGAGCTCTCAGTAAATCCTGCCTCTAATGACAAAATATTCTATAGAAGGTGTATATTATCTAAGAACCCATCTCCCCTCCCCTCCCCTTTCTTCCTTGCTTGCTTGCTTGCTTTTCAATTCCGCTAAGTAACAATTTTGCAACTCTTAGCAGACAACTGAAATGATGTCATTTTGCTGACTCCAGCAAAGGAGTAACATTTTGGCAAATTAGGGGATATATGAGAAGATGAAAATAAAAATTTTAGCTATCTTAATGGAGAAAAGTGATACTGCACCTCCAAGCCTGTGATAGAATTTGACTTTCAGGATCCACAGAGCCAAGCAAAGACTACCGAATGGGGAGGAGGAAGAGAAAGGTGGTGAAGGCACCAGTAAAAGGGGTCAGCTTAAAGGTTGTCTGTGAAAACCAGAACAGTTATCTTAAGTACTGTTTCAAAATATTTCATATCACTTGATAGAAAGTAAGAAAAAGAACGGCGTTGTGCTGTCGAAGGCTTCAAGCTCCCTTATGAGAGTGACCAGCAACGTGGAAATTCTATTCAGTTACAAAGCAGCAATGCTTACATCCGTGACCTGACTGCAGAAACATGCAAGCTCAGTGGATCTGGGACAAGGCCAGAGCCTCCTCTCCTCGAAGCATCCCAGCCAGAATCTCAGTAGGCTGGACCATCTTATTCAGAAGCAATTCTGGAACACTCTCTGCTCTGGAGGGGAAGTTTGGACGAACTCCAAAGAAGGCCTAATGCCAGAGTGGGGACCCAAAGGCACCATCATGAAGGCAGCAAATTTGACTTTAGTGGTCTCTCCTTTCTCTGACTTTGTCCCTCCCTTGCCCCCAGTGAATTGGAAATTCATTGAACTCACTGGCCTCCTGCCAGCACTCGTCAATGAGTGACTGAATGGCCAAACTCTTCCAAGAGAATTCCATAAGAGACTCTTAATCTCAGGAAACAAACTGAGGGTTGCTGGAGTGGAGGGGGATGGGAGGGATGGGGTGGCTGGGTGATGGACATTGGGGAGGGTATGTACTATAGTGAGCGCTGTGAATTGTGTAAGACTTATGAATCACAGACCCATACCTCTGAAACAAATAATACATTATATGTTAATAAAAAAAATTTAAAAAATAAATAAATAAAAGAGAAGAGAGAATCCAAGAGGAAGTGAGATGACTCTATAATGGTTAAATTTGGGGTTCATTGGTAGGCAGAAATTTGTCCTAGAAAGTCTTTCTGGAGCTCCTCCAATCCCATTTTACAGAAATTAACTGAAAGATACTATTTTTTCTTCCTCTTTTGAAAACACAGTAGTATAGTTCAGAAAGTAAACATCTCATTTCCTTAAAGGAATAAGATAACAGGGTGTAATTTTAGCCTCACCTTACCCCTTAACTGTAATGAGGTATTTGACATTTCTGGGCCTCAAGTTCTTGATAAAAAGGAAGATAATACCACATACCTCACCTCAAATTTTCAGCTCATACCTCAGACTTTCATGGAATATAAATGAGATGATCACTTTATAAACAATAAAGTAGTCTATATTTGCTCTACTACTATATTTATTACTATTTTATTACCTTCTCCAAAACTATGCTTCTATTTAGAAAAAGGCCTGGTATACCAGATATATTTATATACCTCCAAAGATTTAGCTGCCCACTGAGAGTTGGCCACCTACTTAATGGAGGGTCTAGGCCACTGCTGGACTGCCTCATCCCCACACTGCCAACTCTTCCAGACTTCCCTGGGGACAACACTGACATGGCTTCATCATACCTACCACAGTGGAAGCCACACCAACAACATGCCTAGGTCCAACCAACTAGTCTCATGGAGGCTCTGGCTTTTCTCATGTTCACCTAGAGGACCCTGAGAACACCACCTGAAAGTAAGGGTAGTATAACCCCTTATAAAAAACTTTAATGCCAATGAAAGGAAGGGCGACTGGGAAGAAGACAGGTAAATTCTTAGCCCCGCTTCTCCCCTAGGAACAATTCCAGGTTGCAATAATGTTACACAAAGTCTTTTCAGAGTTATCTCCCATGAGTGAGCAACCACCTGGGTTTCTTAAGAGGCAACGGCCAGTTCAGTAATGTGTTCCCTTGTATTTGCTTTACTTCCTTCCTTGACTCATTTTCCCTTTCCCTCACTCCCATTGCTCTCAGATTCCACCTCCTTCCCCTTTAAAGGAATTATCATGTCAATTTTGTCTCAAACTCTGTTTCCTAGGAAAAGAAGACAAAGGTTATTAGAGAGGCCACAAAGGGTTAGGCAAGGAGAAGGGTTTTGGTATCACTCAGCTGTTTGAGAGTGTATGTGTTGTTACTACAAGTATACCCTTGTAAAATTTGGGGGAAAGTCTTGAAGAAAGGGGAAATTTCTGCCTGTGCTTATGTAATCCACAAAAAACAAACACTAAGCAAGTGATGGAAAAAAGAATCTAATCATTACGCTAAGGCTGATGGAGTTTTAGTCCCAGTGATCTATGGAGCACAATGACGTCCATGTGCCTTGCACTGACCTGCACAGCCCTACATGATCACCAGCCTCCTCTCGGTTTTATCAAGCAGTCTTCCTCTCCTAACGCACCCCCACTCTTCCCTCCCTTCCTTCAGTTCTCTCCACCTACACTGATCACCATTCAGCATGTCAATTACTCTGTGCCATGCGGTATGGGGGGCGTAGGGGCTTTGCACTTGCCGTTAATCCCTGTGCTCCAAATGCTCTTTTTGGGGTCTTTTCATGGTGGAAATTCATTGAACTGATGTCACATCATTCAGGTTTCAGCTCAGCTGTCCACTTCTCAGAACTTACTTTGCTGTCTGAAGTGGCATCTTTCTGTCCCATTTTTAGTACGAGTCACTCTTTAAGCCATTATGTTATATTCACATGCCTTTATCACTAGCTAAAATTTCCTTAATTTTTTGCTGCCAAAGGTGGTCAATAAGCTTGTTAGGTAAATGAATAAACTCCTATACTTGGACCGTTCAAGCATCAGATCTGTCTGTGAACACTCTGAGTGGAAGAATTAGTGTTGGACAAGTGCTGTGAAGTACTTGTTACTCAAGGAAATGACAGTGATTCTACTAGATGTGCACTGGCCAATACAGGAGCTGTTAGCCACACATGGCTGGTGAATACTTGAAATGGGACTAGTCCAAATCGAGCTGCATTCTACATGTAAAACATATGCCACATTTTGAAGACTTAATGCAAAAAATATACATAACTTATTGATAATTTTATCGTATCTTAATGAAATGATAATATTTTGGATATTATGGATATAATTGGTAAAATAAAATACATTGTTAACAGTATTTCACTCATTCCCTTTTGCCTTTTAACATAGCTATTGACAAATTTAAAATAATATATGTGGCTTACATTGTAGCTCACATTGTATTTCCGTTGGATAGTGCTGAGTTCGTGCTTTCGCCAAACTCCAAGTTCAAAACCAGCACCAGGGATTCAACACTTATGAATTAGATATAATACATATTTTCACATCTCATATTAATTCCTAACAGTAAGATATTATTATCTTTATTTTACTGGCAAGGAAACTAAGGTTTAGAGATGGCACATATTACCCAGAATAGAAAAGCCCATCCAGACCACAGGATAACGGACCCCCAAAGATGTCCTGGTCCTGATCCCCAGAACTTATGACTATGTTATCTTACATGGCAAGAGGAACTTGAGATGAGGAGATTATGCTGGATTATTCATGTAGGCCCAATGTAATTGCAAGGGTTTTTACAAGAGGGAGGCAAAAGGGTCAAAGTTAGAGAAAACATATGACAAGAAGAGGAGAGGTTGGAGTGATGTGCTTTCAAGATGGAGAAAGGGGCCATCAACTAAGGAATGCAGGCAGCCTCTAAAAGCTGGAAAAGGCAGGGAAATGTTTTCTTTCCTGGAACCTTCAAAAAGAACATAGCTCTGCCAAGACCTTCATTTTGGCTCTTCAAGACCCATTTTCAACCTCCAGAACTGTAAGATAATAAATTTTTATTGTTTGAAGACACTAACTTTGTGCTAATTTGCTATAGGAGCAATAGGAAACTGACACAGAATATAATGACTAATGTAGAATTAGGGATTTGGAACCTGGTGAGCATGAGATTGCAACCATGGTCCAGGATGAATAGTTAAAATAATAATAATGATCATAATTATGATTTTAGTATATAAATTTATCCCCAGAACAAATGAGACTTGCCCAATGAGTCTATTTTAACATAAAAAATAAAGAATGCTTGGGACATCTGGGTGGCTCAGTGAGTTAAGCGTCTGACTCTTGATTTCAGCTCAGGTCATAATTTCAGGGTTGTGAGATCGAGCCCCAAGTCGGGCTCCCTGCTGGGCAGGGAGCCTACTTAAGATTCTCTCTCTCCCTCTGCTCCCCCCTCTAAAAATATATGTTTATGTGACTTTTTAAAATCTTTTTTAAAAATTTTATTTTATTTTATTATGTTAGTCACCATACTAAACATCTTTAGTTTTTGATGTAGTGATCCATGATTCATTGTTTTTGTATAACACCCAGTGCTCCATGCAGTACATGACTTTTTAAGGATTATTTTTTAATAACAGTTTTAGGTTTACCACAAAATTGAGAAGGTACAGAGATTTCCTCTATACCCCCTGCCCCCACATACAAATAGCCTCCCCCATTATCAACATCACTTATCAGAGTGGTACTTTCTTTTACCAAGAACGAACCTACATGGACACATCAGAATCATCCAAAGCCCATAGTTTACCTTAGGGTTCACTTTTGGTGTTACACATTCTATGGGTTTGGACAAAACCATAATGACATGTATCCATCATTATGATATCATACCGAGTATTTTCACTGTCCTAAAAATCACTGTGCTCCACCTAACTCCCTACCCTGGCAGCCAATGATCTTTTTTTATTGTCTCCATAGTTTTTCTTTTCTCCAATGTCATATAAATGGACAGACTGGCTTCTTTCACATAGATATATGCATTTAAGAGTGTCATATAAATTTCAGACTGGCTTCTTTCACATAGATATATGCATTTAAGATTCTTCCATGTTTTTTCATGGCTTGATAGCTCTTTTTAGCACTGAATAATATTCTATTGTCTGGATGTACCATAGTTTATTTATCCATTCACCTACTGAAGAACATCTTGGTTGCTTCCAAGTTTTGGCAATTGTGAATAAAACTACTATGAACATCCATGTGCAGGTTTTTGTGTGGACATGTTTTCAACTTCTTTGGGTAAATACCAAGGAACATGATTTCTGGATGGCATGGCAAGAATAGGGCTAGTTTTCTAAGAAACTGCTAAACTGTCTTTCAAAATGGTGGTATCATTTTCTATTACCACCAATAATGTGTAAGAGTTCCTGCTGCCCCACATCCTCACCAGCATTTGGTGTTGTCATTGTTCCGGATTTTGGCCATTCTAACAGGTGTGTAGTGCTCATCATTGTTTTAATTCTCATTTCCCTGATGACATTTGGTGTACAGCATCTTCTCATATGCTTATATGCCATCTGTATATCTTATTTGGTGAGGTGTCTTTGGCCCACTTTCATATTGTTGGGTTTTAAGAGTTCTTTATGTATTTTGGATAATAATCCTTTATCAGATGTGTCTTTTGCAAATATTCTCTCCCAGTCTGTGGCTTGACTTTTAATTCTTTGGATACTGTCTTTCACAGAGAATTTCTTAATTTTAATTAAGTATAGCTTATCAGTTATTTCTTTCATGGATTGTGTTTTTGATGTTGTATCTAAAATGTCATCACCAACCCAAGGTCATCTAGGTTTTCTCCTATTTCATCTTCTAGGAGTTGTATAGTTTTGCAATTTACATTTACATCTATAATCCGTTTTGTGTTAATTTTTGTAAAGGGTTTAAGGTTTTTTTTTTTTTTTTTTTTTTTTTTTTTTTTTTGGTATGTGAATGTCCAGTTGTTCCAGCACCATTTGTTGAAAAGACTACCTTTGCTCTACTGTGTTGCCATTGTCCCTTTGTCAAAGATCAGTAGACTATATTTATGGGGGTCTTTTTCTGGGCTCTCTCTTCTGTTCCATTAATCTGTCTATTTTTTCACCAATACCACAATCTTAATTATTGTAGCTTTATAGTAAAACTTGCAGTCAGGTAGCATCAGTCTTCCAACTTTATTCTTCTTCAATATTGTGTTGGCTATTCTGGGTCTTTTGTCTTTTCATATACACTTTAGAATCGTTTGTTGATATCCATAAAATAACCTCCTGGGATTTTGATTAGAATTGCACTGAACCTATGGATCAATTTGGGAAAAGCCGACATCTTAACAGTATTGAGTCTTTTTATCCATTATTTAGTTCTTATCCTTATTTATTTAGTTCTTCCTTGATTTAATTCATCAGAGTTTTATAGTTTTCCTCATATAGATCTTGTATATCTATATCTATATCTATATATATATATATATATTTAAAGATTTTATTTATTTATTTGACAGAGACAGAGACAGAGAGAGAGGGAACACAAGCAGGGGGAGTGGGAGAGGGAGAAGCAGGCTTCCTGCCGAGCAGGGAGCCCGATGAGGGGCTCAATCCCAAGACCCTGGGATCATGACCTGAGCTGAAGGCAGACGCTTAACGACTGAGCCACTCAGGCACCCCAGATCTTGTATATATTTTATTGGATTTATACCTAAGTATTTCATTTTGGGGGGTGTTAATGTAAGTAGTATTATGTTTTTAATTTCAAACTCCACTTGTTCAATTTTACTATATAGGAAATCAACTGACCTTTGTATACTAACTTTGCATTCTGCAACCTTGCTATGATTGCTTATTAGTTCCAGGAGTGTTTTAGTCAATTATTTCTGATTTTCTACATAGACAATCACGGCATCTGCAAACAATGACAGTTTTATGTCTTCCTTCTCAATCTGTATACCTTTAGTTCTCTTTACTTGCCTTACTGCATTAGCAAGGACTTTTGGTACAGTGTTGAAAAGGAATAGTGAGAGCGGACATCCTTGCCTTGTACCTGATCTTAGTGGGAAAGCCTCGAGTTTCTCATCATTAAGTATGATGTTAGTTATAGGATTTTGGGTCAGTAGTCTTTACCAAGTTGAGAAAGTTCCCCTCTTTTCCTAGTTTATGGGGAGGTTTTTTTTTTTTTTTTTTCATGAATAGGTATTAGATTTTATCAAATGCTTTTCTGTATTTATTGATATGGTCATATAATTTTTCTCCTTTTTCAATCTGTTGATGATGGATTACATTGATTTTCAAATGTTGAATCAGTCTTGCACATCTAGGATAAATCCCACTTGGTCATGGTGTGTAACTCTTTTTATACATTTTTGGATTAGATTTGCTAATAATATTTTGTTGAGGATTTTTGCATCTATGTTCATTAGAGATATGGTTCTGTAGTTTTCTTGTAATATCTTTGTCTAGTTTTGATATTAGGGTATTGCTGGCCTCATAGAATGAGTTAAAAAGTACTCCTTCTGCTTCTATTCTCTGAAAGTAATTGAAGAGAATTGGTATAATTTCTTCCTTAAGAGTTTGGTGGAATTCACCAGTCAACCCATGTAGGCATGGTGCTTTCTGTTTTGGAAAGTTATTAATTATTGATTCAATTTCTTTAACAGGTATAGGCCTATTCAGATCATTTATTTTTTATTGTGTGAATTTTGGCAGATTGTATCTTTCAAGGAATTGGTCCATTTCAACCTAGGTTATCAAATTTGTAGGCATTGAGTTGTTCATAGTATTCCTTTATTATCCTTTTAATTTCCATGGAATCTGTAGTGATGTCTCCCCTTTCATTTCTGATATGAGTAATCTGTGTCCTATGTCCTTTTCTTAGCCTGGCTATAGCCTTATCACTTTTATTGATCTTTTCAAAGAATCAGCTTTGGTTTCATTGATTTTTCTCTATTGCTTTCCTATTTTCAATTTCATTGGTTTTTGCTCTCATTATTATTTTGTTTCTTCTGCTTACTTTGGATTTAATTTGTTCTTCTTTTTCTAGTTTCCTAAAATGGAAACTTAGATTATTGATCTTGGATCTTTCTTCTTTTCTAGTATATGCCTTCAATGCTGTAAATTTCTTCTAATCCCTGCTTTTGCTGCATCTCACAAATTTTAATAAGTTGTGCTTTATTTTTAAATTTCTCTTGAGATTTCTTCTTTAACCCATGTGTTATTTAGAAGTGTGTTAGGGGATTTTCCATTTATATTTCTGTTATTGATTTCTAGTTTCATTCCACTGTGGTTTGAAAGCAGACATTATATGATTTCTATCCTTTTAAATTTATTAAGATACATTTATGGCCCAGATTGTGGTCTAACACTTACATGTGTGAATTTCCATGTAACTAGGGAAAAATGTGTTCTTTGCTGCTCTTGGATAAAGTAGTCTACAGATGACAATTATATCCTATTGACTGATGGTATTGTAGAGTTCAGCTATATATATACTGATTTTCTGCCAGCTGGATCTGTCCATTTCTGAGAGAAGGGTGTTGAAGTCTCCAACTATGATAGTAGATTCATATATTTCTCCTTCTAGTTCTATCAGTTTTGCCTTATGTAGTTTAATGCTCTGTTGTTAGCATACACACATTAAGAATTGTTATGTTTTCGGGCGCCTGGGTGGCTCAGATGGTTAAGCATCTGCCTTCGGCTCAGGTCATGATCCCAGGGTCCTGGGATCGAGTCCCGCATCGGGCTCTCTGCTCCTTGGGAGCCTGCTTCTCCCTCTGCCTCTCTCTCTCTCTCTCTCTCTCTCTCTCGGTCTCTCATGAATAAATAAATAAAATCTTTAAAAAAAAAAAAGAATTGTTACGTTTTCTTGGAGAACTGACCCCTTTATCATGATGTAATCACCTTTATACTTGATAACTTCCCTTACTCTGGATTCTACTCTGTCTGAAATTAATATAGACATCACTACTTTCTTTTGATTAGTGTTAGCATGATATATTTTTCTCACCCATTTATTTTAATCTATATGGGTCTTTATATTTAAATTGGGCTTATTGTAAACAACATATAGTTGAGTCATATGCTTTTTGATTCACTCTGACAATCTCTCTTAATTGGTGCATTGAGACCACTGACATTCAAAGTGATTGTTGATACAACTGGATTAACATTTACCATATTCATTACTGTTTTCTATTTGATGCCTTTCTTCTTTGTTTCTATTTTGTCTTCCAATCTTTTTCTGCCATTTGTGCTTTTAATTCAACATTTTACATGATTCAATTTTTCTCTTATTAGCATATCAGTTGTCCTTTTTTTTTTAAACCTTTTTTAGTGGTTGCCTTAAAATGTGCAATATAAATTTACAACTAATACAAGTCTAGTTTCAAGTAACACTATACCACTTCATGGGTTGCATGAGTACTTTATAGTAACAAAATAATCCTAATTCTTCTTTTTGTCCCTCCCATTACTTATATCATTGCTATCATTCATCTCACTTACATATAAGCATACATAAGCATAATTATGCATAAGCATACATAATTTATTGCTACCATTATTTTGAAAAAAAAACTGTTGCTTCTTACATCAATTAAGAACAAAAAATATAAAAGTTTTCATTTTACCTTGACTTATTCCTTCTTTGAAGCTTTTCTTCTCTTTATGGAACTGAGTTTCTGACCTATATTATTTTCCTTCTCTCTAAACAACTTCTTTTATCATTTCTTGCAAGGTAGTCTACAGACAACAAATTCCCTCCGTTTTTGTCTGAAAAAATTTTTATTTCTCCTTCACCTTTGAAGGAAAATTTCACAGAGTTACAGAATTCTAGGCTGATGGACTTTTTTCTCTCAACACTTTAAATATTTCATTCCACTCACTTCTTGTTTGCGTGGTTTCTGAGGAAAACTTATATATAATTCTTATCTTTATTCCCGTATAGGTGTTTTTTTCTCCTCTGGCTTCTTTCAGGATTTTATTTTCTTTATCTTCAATTTTCTATAATTTGAAAATGATATGCCCAGGGTTTTTTTGTTTTGCTTTGTTTTGTTTTTGCATTTATCCTGCTTAGTGATCTCTGAGCTTCCTGGATCTGTGGCTTGGTGTCAGACATTAATTTGGGGAAATTCTCAGTCATTACTGTTCCAAATATTTCTTCTGTTCTTTTCTTTTTTTCGTCTTCTGATATTCCAATTCCCACAGTCCTTGGATATTCTCTTCTGTTTTTTTGGTGGTTTTTTTTTTAATTCTTTTTTCTCTTCATTTTTCAGTTTTCAAGGATTCTATTGATATATCCTCTAGCTCAGAGATTCTTTCCTCAGTCATGTCCAGTCTACTAATAAGGCCATCAAAGGAATTCTTTATTTTTGTTACATTATTTTTTTATCTCTAGCATTTTAGAATTTCCGTCTCTCTGCTTACACTGCCTACCTGTTCTTGTATGCTATCTACTTTATCCATTAGAGCCCTTAGCATATTAATCACAGTTGTTGTAAATTCCTGATCTGATAATTCCAGCATCCCTGCCATGTCTGGTTCTGATGCTTGCTCTGTCTCTTCAAATTGTTTTTTATCTTTTGGCATGCCTTGTAATTTTTTTGATAGCCAGTATGAAGTACTAGGTACAAAGAACTGCTATAAATTGACCTTTAGTAATGTGGTAGTGAGGTGTGGGGTTTGGAGTATTCTATAATCCTATGATTAGGTCTCAGGGTTTTAGTGAGGCTGTGCCTCTGAACTGTAAATTTCACAAGTGTTTCTCAGGTTTTTTTCACCGCTCTTAGTTGGGACAGGATGGCTGAAGGGGGCTGGAGCTATGTATTTCACTTCGCCAGGTCACTTAGGCTCTGATAATACCCCAGCAGATTAGGCTCTGGTTAACTAGTTTCCCCTGAGGTTAGGCCTTGTTGAGAAGAAGAGAGTGCTCTGGCATATTTCAAAATAGTTCTTTTCCTTCTCAGAAGCCTGAGGGGATTTTTCTCCTGTATTTGCTGTGTGAATGTAGTCAAGTTCACCTGGAGGTGAATCTCACAATTCTGTGGCCCCCTCCACCCCCAACTGGGTCCCTCTGGAGTTCTTAACTTTCAGTTGTTTGCACTGAGCCTCCAGCAATTCATCAATTACAGTTCAGGTTTCCCTACCTGGACTGGTTCTTGTGGCAATTTCTACTGTGAGTCTCTGCTCTGAGAAGCTGGGACTCCCTGTATTTGTTTCTCTGTCTCTCCAATCTTAGGGACACAGTCTGCCCTGTGTCCCCTGTCCTCTCCTCTCTTGTGGATCCAAGAAGAGTTGATTTTTCAGTCTGTTCAGCTTCTTACTTGTTAGGACAGAGTGGCAATTTCCAAGTTCCTTACTTGTGAAAACAGAAACTGGAAGTCTGTTTGTGTGATTTTTATTATCCTTATCACAAACTATAATTTAAAAGAGCCCACATGATATTCTAAGGGAATGCTTTTAAAGATTTTATTTATTTATTTGAGACAGAGAGAGCACATGAGAGGGGGGAGGGTCAGAGGGAGAAGCAGGCTCCTTGCTGAGCAGGGAGCCCGATGCGGGACTCGATCCCGGGACTCCAGGATCATGACCTGAGCCGAAGGCAGTCGCTTAACCAACTGAGCCACCCAGGCGCCCTAAGGGAATGCTTTTAAATGCTGAGCAACTCATTCATTGGGGATACCCAATTAATATTGTTACCTTTGTGCCATAGAAGGCTATATGGAAAAGCAGAAAGAGATATTTAGTCAGACAGACATGGTTGTAGATTCTTGCTTTGCCACATGCTGACTAAGTGAACTTGTACAAGCTGTATTAACTTACACGAATTTCAATAGCCACATCTGGAAAATAAGACCTACTTGCAGAATTATTTTAAAGATTAATAGTAAACTATATAAAACTAGTGCCCAGCAAATGAAATCTACTGTTATTACTCTAAGTTCATCTCAGGGCCTCTGTCCTCATCGTTCTTTCTGCCTGGACCACTTATCCCTCAGATATCCATATGGCTGACCCCACACTGATTTCAGGTCTTAAATGCCACTTCTCAGAGAGAACTAACCTGACAAATTTTAACAGTGCTCACCTAATCCCAACTCACCCTATCCTTCTCAGTTTTATATTTCTCCACAGAACTTTTCATTACATGTTCACTACATTTTCTTAAATTGATTTACTTTGTTTACCGTCTGTCTCACCTCAGTGAAGCCAGGATTGTTGTCTGTTTTGTTTACTGCTGTGTCCCTACTGTCTAAAAACATGGTAGGAATATTTGTTGAATGGATGAATGACTGAATCAATGAAGTCTCTGAAATAATGACCCCTGACACAATATGATTTTCTTTAAGTCACCTTTTCTTGGATGTACTTTTATTGTGACAAAATACCCATGACATGAAATTAACATTTTTAAGTGTACAGCTCAAAGACATTAAATACATTCACACTGTTGTACAACCATCACCACTATCCATCTCCAGAACTTTTCCATCTCCCCAAACTGAAACTATACCCTTTAAACAATAACTCTCCATTCCCCCAGCCCAAGCCCTAGAAACCATAATTCTACTTTGTCTTTATGAATTTGACTACTTTATGTACCTTATTTGGGTGAAATCATACAATATATGTCCTTTTATGTCTGGCTTATTTCACTTAGCATAGAGTAATGTTCGTCCATGCTGCAGCATGTGTCAGGATTCCCTTCTTTTTTGAGGCTGGGTAATATTCCATTGCATGTGTATACCACATTTAAAAATCTGTTCATCTGTTGATAGACATTTGGGTTGTTTCCACCTTTTGGCAAGTGTGAATAATGCTACTATGAACATTGGTGTATCAGATGTACTTTTCATAGCAAGTAAAACAGGATGAGGCCTTAGAAGTCAATGTGCCAATACCTTTCTTTGCCTTAGCAGCAAAAAGAAAAAAAATCTGTGAAGAAAACTAAGCCACTTGAAGAAAAGAAACTATTAATTTTGCATTGGTAATGGCTGATATACTTTTCCCCTTCAAGCTTGTGAAACAGGCCTATTCTATGACAAGGTATACAGAATGGTATGAAAGCTTAGAGGACATAATGGAAAGAGAAAAATTTTGAAGGTATAAGAAAATAAACTGAGACAAAAATAAAGTCATTCTTTAGCTTGAAAAAGGCAAAGTTTCTAAAAAGGAGGGAAAAAAAGGATTATGGTAACCTGAGGTGAAGCGAAGTATTTTCCCCACTCCTGCTGCAAATAGTGGTATATGAACAGAAGAAACAAGGTGGAGCCCATTCACAACAAGAGCAGCTAGCAATCAAGAGCTGGCTTGACGATGCTGGAAGGACCAGAGATCCTATCCTAAGGAACAGAAAATGCTGTCATATCAAAGATGCCCACAAAGAAAAGATCTCTACATAGTGGATTCTTTATAATCTAGGTCCACATAAAAAGATGAAGTATTTAGTGACATTTGGGAAAAGGAAGTAGGGGATGAATATGAGGAATAAAAGAGCTATGATGTTGTAAAAGACTAAGTCAATGGCTTTTACTCCCTGTAAGAAGATGAATGTTTTATACTCATCTCTTTAAGCATCTTTTCCTCTTCATCTGACAAACCTTTCTAACCTACTCTATCTAATAACAAACGCTTTGCTTAGAATTTGTCATCCTCCCACTTCTCTACCTGGTAATTCCTACTTACTCTTTAATACCCAACTTATAGGTGTCCTCATCTGTGAAGTCTTCCCAGACTGGTCCGATCCTTTGCACCACAGGCACAGATGCTCCCTCCTACGGATGCCCATAATACTTTGTATCTTCTTCTACTCTAGAGCTTATCCTACTGTGCGATAATTATTTGTGTACACAACTTTCCTATTTAACTTCCACGTTCAAGGCCCATGTTTCATTTATGTGTAGGTTACCATTTATTGGTAACTGCTCCAGCAGAACTCAAAGAGTGATGGGAAAGGCAAAACTAACTTACAGAGAAACAATCAAATACTCAGCAGGAACACTGACATGACCAAAGTATAAATAACAGGTCAAAAAATTCCACCCCTGAAAGAGTCTCATCTCAAAATATCCAGCTGGCCAGCTGCTCCCAGGCATTTCTAAACACTACTTCATGAGCTAGTCCATATCTGTAATCTTGTAAGTGAACCAAAACACTTGATTTGGGTGTTTATTTTGTTTAAAAATCATGTAAAAATACCTGTTAACCTAGGATAAAGACAGTGCCAAAGGCCAAGATTTTGCATTGATTATACTGTCCAACAAAATCAAGAGGAGTTCTTTCTTCATATGGGACTAACCTCTGTAAACTTATAATGTTTCACCACATGAAAGTGCCTCAATATTCAAATTTCTCAGGATTATGTAATTTGCTTTATTTTCTTAACAACACAGATTATTGGTGGGCTAAAATTAGAGGTGTACTACAGTGTCCTGAAATAACACTAGGCTAAATACTATGATAAGCCATCTTTTTTTTTTTTTAAGATTTTATTTGTTTATTTGAGAAAGAGAGCACTAGAGAGAGAGAGACAGAGAGAAAGGGAGCACAAGCAGGGGGACTGGCAGGCAGAGGGAGAAGCAGGCTCCCCACTGAGCAGGGAGCCTGATGTGGGACTCGATCCCAGGACTCTGGGATCATGACCTGAGCTAAAGGCAGACGCTTAATTGACTGAGCCACCCAGGCGCCCCTATGATAAGCCCTCTTGCTACAATAACACATACATGCAATAAAATCACATATAAATGATAACAAACTTTCTTTTTAATTCATTCTTGGCTTATAAGAAAGTAAAGAAAACATGTACAGACAAAAATACTAAAACACAAATCAACCAATCTAGCTGAAACTAGAATTTGGATAACAAGCCAACAGAAAGCTGCTGTTGTCTTGGGGGTACCATTGGCTTCTGTGTAGGAATCTAAATATTTGGCCTTGGGAACCCTTCAAGGTGGGAGAGTTGAACCTGCAACTTCTATATTAATTCAGGACACTGAAGTGGGCTAAACCAGTCACAGATTGGTAGCATTCCTAGTGACTCCTAGCTCTAGGGGAAGAGTCTAGCCAAATTATCTCTGAAAGAACATATCCCTCATTTATACCTGCAGAGCTACAAAAGATTATTCTGCCAGATATGAGCTCACAACCAAAAACTACAAAACATACAAGGAAGCAAACAATGGATGAATCAGCAGACATACTATATAGCAGATTCAGATCCCAGTGACTTCAAGAGTGGAATTATCAATTAAGGAATATAAACAGATAATATATAAAATGTTCAAAAAAACAAAAGATGAAAATGAAAAAATTAAAGTGGGACTAATAAACTATCAAAAATAACCTGAAGTCTTTTATTTAAAAAAAAGAGTAAGGGGCACCTGGGTGGCTCAGTTGGTTAAGCGTCCAACTCTTGATTTTGGCTCAGGTCATGATCTCAGGGTTGTGAAATTAAGCCCCGCATCATGCAGCATGCTGGGGATTCGCTTTCTTTCTCTCCCTCTGCCCTTCCCCACCCCCTCCCTCTCTTAAAAAAATAAATATAAAAATTAAAAATTAAATGAAAATTAAAAAGGCCTAAAACTGAATTTTTAAAAGTGAAAAACATAATATTTGAAAGTAAAAACTCAAATGCTGACTTCAAATACTAAGGATAAAAATAATGAAACAGAGGATAGATCAAAAGATATTATAAAAAATATGGTAAAGAAAGAAAAGACAAAAAATATGAAAAGAGAAGACTGATTGAGAAATCTAAGATATATTTAAGTGGAGTCTCAGAATGAAAAAAAAAAATAGAAAAGAAATAATACAGACAGTCCCCACCTTACAATGGCTCAACTTACTAATCATTTTTTTGACTTTACAAAGGTATAAAATTCATGTCCCTTCAGTACAAACTGCACTTTGAATTTTGATCTTTTCCTGGGCTGGTGACATCAGGTAGAATACTTTCTAGTGATACTGGGCAAGGGCAGTGCACTGCAACTCCCAGTCAGTCACACGATCCCAAGGGTAAACAATCAATATGCTTACAACCATTCTGTACCCACATGACCATTCTGTTTTTTACTTTTAGTACAATAGTCAATAAATTACATGGGATATTCAACACTTATAAAGTGGGCTTTGTGTTAGAAGGTTTTGCCCAACTACAAGCTAATCAAAGTGTTTAGAGCACATAGATAGGCTATGATGTTTGGTGAGCTAGGTGTATGAAAATACATTTTGATTTGTGATATTTTCAATTTATGATGGGTTTGTTGGGGCGTAACTCAAGCCCTAAGCTGAGGAAGATCTGAACTAGAAGAGATAATATATGAGAATTATCCGGCGCTGAAGAAACACATAAATCCACAGACACAGGAAATATAACATATCCCAAGCAGGGCAAAGGAAAAGAAATCCAAGATTAGACACCGTAACATTGTAATGAAATTGTTAAAAAGTACACACAGATACGCATCTGAAAAGCAGCCAAAAAAAAATGGATCAGATTGAAAGGAATTATATTACAGTGACTACAGATGTCTCAATGGCAAAAATAGAAGCTGGATATGGTAGAACAAAAAATATTGTCTAAGTACTGAGTACCAATCATCTTTGTGCACTTAGCTCCTACCACATTGCCAAGCACATCCTAAAGTGTTTGGAAAATGCTGGTTTAATAAATCAATTCTATTTTCCATCTCTATTCCAGTTAAATGATTAGTCACTAGGAAGAATGAAACAAGATTCACAGTAATGAGATCTGAAATTGGCTTATTTTCTTCATTTTGTTAGAACTTTGGGGTGGGAGAATACAACAATAATTCACCACAAAGTGAAAAACATCTGCTAATATGAAACAGTGAGTCCCTACACCCCCACATCTCACCCCTGTTCTCAGTCAAGAGAAATGTCTTTTATTCAGCCTAGCTGGTGTGGAATGTTTTTGTTTATAATAAAGATTCATATCATCCATGCAAATGTTGCTGCCTATGCTGTGGAGCAGAGATGATTGCTCTGCATATTTGTGACAGACCATTGTACCACACTGACTGGAAAAAGTCTCCTTACTCCACTCCAATTTCAGTTGACTTTGGGGTTTCATATTCTGCTGACTGCAGATCAAACTTTCTTCCCCAACAATGGTTGCATATATTTAGCTATCCCCAGAGAATTGCACAGGAATTTGAACTGAAATTCAGGAACTCATAAGGTAACTAACACATAGCAAAAACTCGAAATCGCTTTTAGAGTTAATATATTTTCTGCTTAAGTAAAAAGCAAATATTATTAGTACAGAAATAAATTTTGTTTCTTAAAACAAAGCCATGTGATGTGATATATTTTAGCTTGGTTTGAATTTTTGAATGTCCTGTTTTTAGGGACGAAGAAATTGGATGTGCAAATCCACTTGAGACAAATTTGTAATATTTTCCAAACTATTCAAATATAACCCCCCAAAATCTTACTAAATTTAAAATTTCATTTGCACGTGAAGTGAGACTAAATAATTGGTTTAATCTGCCAAGTTCAGTGAGTTATATGATAACTATGTTCTTATGAAATCATTCCATTTTCTTTAGCATTCATTGTAGATTGAAATTAACTCCAAAGTTGACTGAAATAGTACCATGAATCTGATTTATACTTACTATTAGTTTGTGTATTTTTTTTAAAGAGCTTTTCTTCCCTCAAAAAGATTTTAAAGTGAAAAAAGAGCAATGACTTAGAAGAGTTTGGTATCTTTAAATTTGCCCCCATGGAATATTTCATCAGGCCACATGATTATAGGCCGTGAGAGCTTTAAATAACAAGCAAGAAAGGCAACAGCCACTTTCAGTGACTGAATATGTGACGGAGGCTCTCTCATCAGTAAACTGGGAGCACCACACAAGAGGATTTCGAGGTTCCTGGTTCCAGCTTTACAATCCCACAATACAAAGCCCCCAGCTTCCTTAATTACTCATTAAGAATCCATCACCAAGGCTGTGAATTTGTAACCATAGCGATGGTTTTCCACCCATCCCATTCTGCATGTCTTTCTACCCTCCACAAAATAGCCCACTTTCAATTATTTTTATCTATTCAAATTATTTTTTTTCACTTTATTTTACAGAGCAGGCACAGTAAACTCAATATTGAAGGTAATAATGGAATACACTATAATAAAAATGTATCATTGAATGTCTAGATTTAAATTAAATAACACAGTGTTCGCTTCAGCAGCACATATATTAAATTAAATAACACAGTCAAATTAGAAATAAATGCACCAAAACCAAAAACCAAACAAACAAAAAAACTTCTTTCAAAAGTCTGTAGGACGCATGGGTGACTCAGTTAAGCGTCTGCCTTCGGCTCAGGTCATGATCCCAGGGTCCTGGGATGGAGCCTGCTTCTCCCTCTCCTCCCGACTCGTGCTCTCTCTTGCTATCTCTCTCGCTATCTCTGTCTCTCTCTAACATAAATAAAATCTTTTTTTAAAAAAGTCTGCAACTTAAAACATAAATAGAATATATTTTGTTAAGTCTGCAAACACTAGATGATTTTTAAATTAGAAATGCTTGAAGATACAGATAACAGCCAAAGGAAATTTATATTTGTGAACTGGTAGAATATACTACATGGTTGAAATACTCCACGAATTACCCAAACACTCCTTAAGCCTTCTGAAATTCCCTGGGAATGAACCGATGAGATGCCTTGGGGAGGAAATGGAACTCTTACCTTGGCCAGCAGGCCAGTGAGCCAACACAGAAATCCTCTCACTCCTACCACAGCCTACATTGTCTCTGCTTCCTACCATAAGCTTAGAGGAAGGACCTGAATAGGGGAAATGGAACGACCACCATACTAAGCGAGTGGGCATCTGATGGACAAAGCCTTCAAGATGACTGGTCTGGCTGCTCTGTGAGAAGGTTGCCAGCAAGTGGATCAGACAGAAACTATTTTCAAACATGTCAACATACATGAAATCAAATATATTTCCTCCTCTTCTATTTTCTTCTTCCCTTTTTGTTAGCTTTTCCTCCTTCTTCTTCCTTCTCTTTGTGCATTCATTCTTACCTTTATTTAACAAATGTGCATCTAGGAACTGTGTGCTAGACAGAAGAGAAACACTACTAAATGAACAACCAGATCCATCCCTTGCATAGCTCAGAATCTACTGGGGGATAATAACATAAGAGCAGACAGTTACAATAAAGAGGGTTGGTCTGAAGACAGTAAATGGCAATCCTGGTATTATGGCTGAAGACGTTTGTGGTACTCAATACAGAATTGGGAGATCAAGTAAAGTTTCCCAGAAAAAGTGAAGACCACACAAAAATCTAGTAGGAGAGACAGTGAATTAAGAGGGGAGAGGGGATTAAGAATTTCTTTTTTGGAAGTCAAAGTAAATTGAGCAAAACCAAACCAAAATAAAATCTTAAGAAATGAAAACTATCATTCCATAGAATTATAAGAATGTGCCCAAACTTTGGGACTCGTGAAATCTTCCATCTCCCTTACATTTGGGTTATTAGGATGATGAGGACTACTTAGTAGGGAGAAAACAACGCCTTTAAGAACAAAGGTATACCAGCTTCCATTTCTATAGCCACAGGTGGCCTGAGAGTATGGCAGCCTGCCTGCTTCTGGTTTCCCATTCACACAACATTGACACACAAAACAGTTACTCTGAGCAAGCACAACAGTTGATCTAAGCAAAGACAATGACATGGCCAATTCCATCAGCATCACCTGATGTAAAAAAGACCTTTCAAAGATTATGAAATGAGCTAGGAAAAGGATTCTACTCCAAAGAAATGTTTCATCAAAAGATGTAATTCATTTCACTGACTTTCAGTACTATAACTAATAGCAAGAACCATTTTAGCAGACCTTGTTTCTTGTGCCCCAATATTCAATTTCCTCACTTCATTTGGTTACACGACCACCTCTTTAGCCTGGCACATAGCCACCCAGAAAAAAGACTACATTTCCCAGCCTCCCTTGCAACTAGGTGAGGCCAAGCAACTAAGGTCTGACAAGTGGGATGTTGAGCTGTGGTGATAGGTGGGTCACGATTTTAAAGGGATCATGCTGTACTCATCACTTTCTCCCTATTTTTGATGTGTGGAATAAGGAAAGCTTGCAAGAGTTGGAGCAGCTATGTGAGACCACAAAATGAAAGTTTGTACAGCAAAACAACCAAATTGAGGGTGCCTGGGTCCCCAGCATCAAGAAGCTGCTTTACTAGCCCTTGAACACTGATGGGGATTTTTACATGAGAATGAATGAAATTTCTATCTTGCTTGTGTCTACTATATTTTAAAGTCTATTTACTATAGCAACCTATGGTATATCTAACTAACTGAACTGTTGTTGGCCCTGTGTGCCCAAAGACCTTTCCAGATGACTGGTGCAGTACCCCTAAGCAAACTTTGGCAACAGAGAACTCAAGTCATCGATGACTCACTTGTGTACTTATTATTTGTTTCTTGTCAAATGGAAATAGTGCTAAGCAGAAAGAAAGCCTTTGTTTGTTACCATGAGTCCTTGCAGAAGCTTGGGAACTTTTTTCTTACTTGAAGATACCCACCCTGGCCATCCATGAAACAATCTTTATAGCAGCTATAAGAAATTAACTTTCCTGATAAGCAAGCATTCTTTTCATAGAGGGATTTATTGTGATGAATTTGACCCATGTCTTGCTAGGAAAAAAAGTATTTAAGACAAATCAAATGAAATATAAAAATGCCCTCCCCAAACTGAAGCCAATGAACGTTACCCATAGTTAATTGACTCTCACACACCACAGAGTGATACTATAGAAAAATAGTCTTCACTTACTTCAGGCCCCAGGGGCTGACTCAGTGGAACTTACAACACAAAGGGAAGTATGGACAGTGATAAAATTATCCAGAAATGAGAATCCTTTGCAATATTAAGTTTAAGACAAGTCACTTATACAGAAACCATATCACAAAACATCTGATCTTATTCCATTAAAGTGGTAGAGAACCATGGCACCTTTGACCTGGAATAATATTTTACACTAGCACCATTAGTCCAGCAGACCTGAAAATCCTGGTCTGAATAGGAAACTAACATTTTAGATATATTACAGAAGGAATTCCCAAATACTCTGAATGATAATACATTATGTCTTTATTTGGTTGATTTCAAGAGGTACTTCATTAAGCAAAATGCTTTCACAAATTAAAATAAGTTTTTGAGATTTTAAAATTTTAGTTGACCTGGTAGAGAAAGGGGAGGAAAAGCTTCCCAAGAAGATGCAGGGACTGTGCTAGACTCTATGGATACCAAGATGACAACATTATCCCCAACCTCATACAGTTCAAAGTCTAATGGAGGGACAGAGATAGGCCCCCAAACCCAACCAGAATGTAGTGTGGTATTTGCCCTAACAGGTGTCAATATAAGGTGCTATGTGGGAACACAGAGCAGGGGATCATTTCTGTCTAGGCAGCAAACTGGAAATATTCACAGAGGAGGTGACATGAAGGGTAAGCTTTTATATATGGCATCCTGGAGAATGAAGGATTAGTACTGTGAGGTCAGAGTAGAGGTTCTCGACCTGAATGATAACTGCCTCTCTAGGGGCATCTGGAAACAGGAGTGGGTGTTTTGGGCTGACACAATAACAGGGGAGCAGTGCAGGCATCTAGTGTAGGAAGTGGAAAAGGGGACCAGGGGCACTTAAAATCCTTCAGTGCACAGGGCAATTGTGCACAACAAAGAACTGTGAAGTCCAGAATGTCAACTGCCCCTCTACTGGAGGACACAGGAGGTAAAGTTATATGGTAAGATAAAAGACTATAAGGATGAAAGTATCTTCAAAATGGCCTTTATCATTTTCCCTCCCTTCTTTCCTAACATGCAGCCTTTACTTCCTGGGTAGTACCACATGGTTGTACACTATACACCTAAGGGGACACAATTCAAATCACAAACATCATAGATTTGTATATTGATTATGACAATTTTCCAGCAGAAGCAGTAGAGTGTCTTGAGGAAGAACAGCCTTTTTTTTAGTGCTATAAAAGTACCATAATTGGCTAGTGGTAGTTCTGTGTTTTTCTCCCCAAATCCACACATGTACAATGACAGTCCCAGTGAGGAAGGGAGTGATGGTTCTGAGAGCATGGATAGAAAGAAGAGAGGGGAGATGGTCTGGTTTTTCATTGGGTCCCACTCAAGTGCTCCATAAATGTTAAAGATCATTAAGAACTACAACTAGCCCTTGGTCCATCTGCATTGAACTTCTGCCTATAGCCTGTCCTCAAGCCATGGGGCACTGGCTTCTGTTCTCAAGGTAAGACAGAGATGGGCTTAGCAGTTATCATCTATTTGACATAGTCCTGGTCCCAGGGTTCAGACCGCTATACAGTGCTGCCCCCAAGATTCCATTCTGAGCCTCGAGCTTCCTGCTTCCTAACCTCTGCTGGTGACTGTTGCTTCCTGGCAAGGACTGACTTCCAATCAGGAGAGTCCCCCAAGCACCCAAGTGACCCAAAAGCAAAGGTATCAAACACAGTTTTTCAAAACTCTATTCACTGCCTGACTTAAACTTGAATGATTCCAGTATATTATTTCAAGCTATCGTTTTAGTTACTAAGAGTAATAGAAACCACATGCACACACACACACACACAACTGTTTGAAGATACTCAAATTGTGATCACAATCTTTAAGTGAGACCATCAGACTCTTAATTAAACAGAAGTCTATGGTTAATTTGTAAAAAAAGCATGATATATAAAAGTTAATAAAACTAGCCCCAAGTTAATTAAACTTATTTTTCTTCAGAAACAGCCTGCCCTCCTCCAAATGCAACATGAATAGCCTTGTGAAAGCATGGTAGACAATCATGAAACATACAAACCAGCAACTACTAACACAAAAAAATCAAGAGGGATACTCGGATATATAAATAGATATCTAGAAGGTAGGACTTATTCTACAATCAGTATTTTCCAAGGTTTTACTCCAGTCGTGAGCATGAAGACTATGCTCAACATTGATTCAGCTGCAATTGCCTGCTAGACACTGTTCTACACACTTTACATATATTAACTCATTTGATCTTTACAATAGCCCTATGAGATGGTTCTAAGATCAGCCTTGTGTTATAGTCTGAGTCTTTCCCATCCTTCAAGGTCTGATTTAAATTTCACTTTCTCACAAGATCTTCCTTAATTACTCCTTCTTCACCAATTCAAATTATTTTCTACCTCTCCCCCTCCCACTATTTTGTGTGTCTCTCTTTTATAAGACTTATCATAGTTTACCTTAAAGTTCTTTATGCATGTTTCTCTTTCTTACCATTACATTACAAACTCTGGAGAGGTAGATTTTGTCTTATTCATTTTTGTATCCCTACCCTAAGAGATTCTTGCACAAAGTACATGCTCAGCAAATGTTTGTTGAACTAACACTGGCCTTAACAGCAGAAGAAAGGAGAAGGGAATTTAGCAGTAGCTTTAAAAACAAAGAGAGTCCTGAATAAGAAAGCAACAAGCAATTATTCTCTGTGTCCGCAGATGAGAGAACAAAAGAGATCCAGAGAGTATGGGATAAAAACATTTAAATTAAATAATAGATAAATATTAAACCATAATTACACTGAAAGAAAATACAGGTGAATGTTTACATAATCTTGAGAAGTAGAGGCATTTCTAAACATGACACCAAGAGCAAAATCAAGCAAGAGAGGAATTAGATAAATGGTCAAGGGAGCCAGCTCTGAGTCAGACTGCATGGATCCAGTTCCCAACTGTGGAGTCAATTTCTTCACGTAAAATGGGGGTGATAATAATAATACTTGACTCATACAATTTGTGGGGTGGATCAAATGAGATAATGACTGTAGAGTTCTTACGATAATGTCTCATACTATGTCTTCCAAAAATGTTTAAAAATGAGACAAGGGAGGAAAAGATAAACTTGATTGCATAAGAATAGTCACTGTATTCTTTAAAATACAAATAAATAAATAAATATCAAATAACAGGATGAAAAAAGATGGATATCATAAATATATGAAGAACTTTTACAAATTGACAAGAAGATGAAAACCCCAGTAGAAAACTGGAAAGTATAATTGAACATTTCACAAAATATGAATACAGACAATGAAATGAGCAAACATGAAGAAACATCAGCCTTAATTGATTAAAGATGCTTGTTAAAATAAAATAAAAACATTATACCTTAAATCAGCAATACTGATGATGGTATGGAGCATGGCACGCTTATGGAGCTTTGTGGGGAGTTCGAATTGACACATTTCTAGAGGGTATTGTCAGGAAGCATCAAAAGCCTTAAAACGTACAAAACTTTTGACCTAGGAAATCTAGGTATTTATACCAAAGAAATAATCATTGATTATGCACAAATACGTAAACTGCAGCCTTGTTTATAAGAGTAAAAAACTGGACATAACCTAGTGATTCAACAATAAGGATGGTTAGTAAATTATAACACCTTTACAACACTGTGAATACTGTGATCTCATGGAAGATATTTAGTGCCATGAATGAAAAATACAAATGACAGAACATTATTACATGATTCCATTTTCAGTAAAAAGCAAAAATAATAGAGTAAAAAGATCTGAAAGGAAATGTACAAAATGCTAACACTGTTTAATCTCTAGATAATTAAATTATATGTGACTTTGGGAAGCTGCAGCATACTCTAATTTTTATGAGAAATATATTTTTGTAATTAAGAAAATAATAAAAATTATTTTTTCCAACAGAAAAAATTAAACAGAAGGAGACAGTCCTGCCCCATTGTTCAGGATACCCTGACACTAGAACATATCCTCAACAGCGGCTACACTGTGCTCTCAGAAGAGGCATACAATAATAAGCATCAGCCCTCAGGTTCTGTGGGTATGCAAGCAGTTCAAGTAGCTCAGTGGAAAAGTTCAATTAAATACCAAAGCAACTCAAAGGAACATCATATGCTTAATGGTTGAATAGCATTAGGGGGGACAAAAACAAAACAAAACTAAGCAGTACAGGATAAACTAAAACCTTAATCTCATGCTTACTCAGCAGCAAAAAGAAAAAACAAAAACAAACATTAATTATGGAAGATTTAGTGATCTGTATGGTTATAATTCTAGAAACACTTCCAGTGTGTGTTTATCTATGCTATAACTCATTGCTTTCTGCAAATTTAAAGGGACTTCTTGGCTGACAATTCAAATGCTTGGTCACAGTTAGGGGGAAAAAAATCTGTTCAACCAGTTTGTAATAGACAAGAGGAGAAAGTCCTCATGATTCAAAAATGGTGTGTATGTGTTTTTGGAAAGCCATTAAATGGCTTTCCAACTTCATAATAAATCTAAGAAAGGTCCAACCTCATAATGAAACCAGTCTGAATACAAATACATTTAGCCCCACCCTTCTGACTGCCATGGAAAAGAGGGAGCAGGCCCAGCACTGTGTTTCTAGATGGTACATTGATTAATTCTCACAACTATTGCTGAACAAAGATCCCAAGAGTTAACAGTACAGCCATAATATTACAGGATTGAAAGCAGCCTATTGACTTGTCACTCTTTAAAACCAATGAGAGAATAGATTCAACTAAAGTTTCTTCATTTCATCTAGTAAATATTAAACACAAAATTATTAAAAAAACAAAAACAAAAAATGGGGCTAAGTAAATAACTGCTTAAATTGCTATCCATTGTCTACCCCCAGATATGGTCCCTTGTTTTTTCCTGCCCAGCATCCACTCCTCTTCTCTGGTCAGCAACACCCAGTTTTCCTTTGAGGGACTACAGTTCACATTTTGGCTCATACGGGTGGAGTTGACCTCATTTGCTAACTTCAGGAACTGAAGGGTAACCCAGGAATGGTCAGTCATGCAATATATTAATCCACCTAGATAGAATGAATATTCAGCAGCCACACGGCCCAAGTCATGTTCTTTGGGGGCAAAGATCATCAGCCTTGAAAATTTTCTTTAAGTTCCTGGGAAGGAAGCATATTCTTTCTTCTTTAGTTCCATACCGAGAGAATATAAGCCTACTGCTGCTGGGCAACATCTTTGCTATCCCTTGGGACGAATCTACCTAAACATTAATAAAGAAAGGAGAAGAACCAAGGAACAGAAACAGTCTCCTAATAAGCTATTTTTAAAAGCTAGATCCAACTATGCCTGAAACCATTCATCACCATTTGATTTAAATTTCTGTCACATGAAACCAAAAGGAGACAATAAATATGGTGAAAGGCTGGATGGTTGTCTACCTATCTTAGCTGGGGCTGCTTTAACAAAATACCACGGGCTGGCTGGCCTCAACAGCAGACATTTATTTCTCGCAGTTCCGGAGGCTGGAAGTCTAGGGTCAGGGTGCTAGCATGGTCAGGTTACAATAGGGTCCTCTTCCTGACTTTTCTGGCTTCTTGCTGTGTCCTCACATGGTGTGAAGTCTCCTATCGTAATCCCATGAAGAGGGTATCACCATCATGATCTCATCCAAGCCTAATCACCTCCAAGAGGCCCCATCCCCAAGTGCTATCACATTGGGGGTTTTAGGTCTTCACCATAGGAATGGAGGCAGGGAGGACATAAACATTCAGTCCATAACGCTTGCTAAATTGCTTTTGGATACACAAAAAGTAGACTGGAGGAGACTATTCTATGCTACGTCCAAGCACATCTGTGTAACCTTCATTGTACTAGAATCTGTCACTAGAATGTAGGCTATATATCCTTAAGTGCACACTACTTGTTACCCCAAAGCCTAGTCCAGTGCCTGGCACGTAATATCACTCAATAAGTATTTGCTGGAAAATGAATATGCAAATTAACTAATCCTTCAGAGACTTATTTTCAATATAGCCAATAAAATGAATGCTATAATAAAGGTATCAGCAATATGATATGAAAACACATAGGAGGGGTCTAATTCTATATGGGAAACTAGAGATTCTGAAGTCACATTCCAACCCTTAATTAATCTGAATCGCTCCTAATATAGCCAACCAATTTCTTCATCTTCTCTTTAGCCCAATGTTCAACAGGCACCGAATACCTTAATAATGGAAAATAACCCCTAATCACTGGCCTTTTCCATTTAATCAACAGGGGAAACAGCTCTGAAATTTTATGGAGACAGATGAGTGTGTGTGTGTGTGTGTGTGTGTGTGTGTGTTGTGGATGTGTCCTTATCATGGCCTATAAGGCCCTACAGGCTCTGTCTGATCTCACGTCCTTGCCGTGCCTGTTTTGCCCCAGCCAGACAGGCCTCCTTCTTCCTTGAAAACAGCTGCCACCTCTCACCTCAGGACCTCTGCTTTTGCTATAACCTCTGCCTGCAGATGATCTACATGGCTTACCATTTTTCTCTCTTCATTCTCTGCCCAAATGTCACCTTCTCAGTGAGGCCTTCTTGAATGTTCTAGTTACAGTTATAAACTTCTCCACCACTAATACTTCCTATTCCATAGCATTTGACCTTTTAATGTACTACATGTTTAACTTCTTTATTCTCTTTATCATCTCTCTCTCCATGCTAGAAGATAAACTCCAGGAAAACAGAGAGTTCTGTGTTTTTTTGTTCTCTGTTCAACCCCCAATGCCAGGGAAGTAATCGGTACTAAATAAATGAATGAAGACATATGAACCAATATATAACCACAACTGGATTATTAAGTCTTCTGATTCAAATTAAATTAAATACAAATATTTTCCAATCCAATAAACCGTAGCAGGTTATGCCTGTGAACTCTTCCAGGAGTTGAGATTGGACAGTTGCTATAAATATTTTTAAAACCACAGTTGCTATAAAAAGGCCCCCAACATAGCAAAAATAGACATATAAAATTATTTAAGGACAAAACTATGTTATCACAGAAAAACTATACCAATAACCAAAAAGTACAAGGTTTGCATTTACTTTACTTTGAATCTAGGACAGTATTAAATATAAAGTTGCCCAGTATTTGCTGGCAGAAAAATCACGTTTGAAAATATTCATGAATCATTATTTCCTAGATACATCAAAAATGACCATTGTTTTATTGATTGTTTCCTTTGCTTTGCAAAAGCTTTTTATCTTGATGAAGTCCCAATAGTTCATTTTTGCCCTTGCTTCCCTTGCCTTTGGCGATGTTTCTAGGAAGAAGTTGCTGCGACTGAGGTCGAAGAGGTTGCTGCCTGTGTTCTCCTTTAGGATTTTGATGGACTCCTGTCTCACATTGAGGTCTTTCAACCATTTTGAGTCTATTTTTGTGTGTGGTGTAAGGAAATGGTCCAGTTTCATTCTTCTGCATGTGGCTGTCCAATTTTCCCAACACCATTTGTTGAAGAGACTGTCTTTTTTCCATTGGACATTCTTTCCTGCTTTGTCAAAGATTAGTTGACCATAGAGTTGAGGGTCCACTTCTGGGCTCTCTATTCTGTTCCATTGATCTATGTGCCTGTTTTTGTGCCAGTACCATACTGTCTTGATGATGACAGCTTTGTAATAGAGCTGGAAGTCCAGAATTGTGATGGCCACCATCTTTGCTTTTCTTTTTCAACATTCCTCTGGCTATGCAGGGTCTTTTCTGGTTCCATACAAATTTTAGGATTATTTGTTCCATTTCTTTGAAAAAAGTGGATGGTATTTTGATGGGGATTGCATTGAATGTGTAGATTGCTCTAGGTAGCATTGACATCTTCACAATATTTGTTCTTCCAATCCATGAGCATGGAACATTTTTCCATTTCTTTGTGTCTTCCTCAATTTCTTTCATGAGTATTTTATAGTTTTCTGAGTACAGATCCTTTGCCTCTTTGGTTAGATTTATTCCTAGGTATCTTATGGTTTTGGGTGCAATTGTAAATGGGATTGACTCCTTAATTTCTCTTTCTTCTGTCTTGTTGTTGGTGTATAGGAATGCCACTGACTTCTGTGCATTGATTTTATATCCTGCCACTTTACTGAATTCCTGTATGAGTTCTAGCAGTTTTGGGGTGGAGTCTTCGGGGTTTTCCACATAAAGTATCATATCATCTGCAAACAGTGAGAGTTTGACTTCTTCTTTGCCGATTTGGATGCCTTTTATTTCTTTTTGTTGTCTGATTGCTGTGGCTAGGACTTCCAATACTATGTTGAATAGCAGTGGTGATAGTGGACATCCCTGCCACGTTCCTGACCTTAGGGGGAAAGCTCTCAGTTTTTCCCCATTGAGAATGATATTCGCTGTAGGTTTTTCATAGATGGCTTTTATGATATTGAGGTATGTACCCTCTATGCCTATACTCTGAAGAGTTTTGATCAAGAAAGGATGCTGTACTTTGTCAAATGCTTTTTCTGCATCTATTGAGAGGATCATATGATTCTTGTTCTTTCTTTTGTTAATGTATTGTATCACGTTGATTGATTTGTGGATGTTGAACCAACCTTGCAGCCCAGGGATAAATCCCACTTAGTCGTGGTGAATAATCCTTTTAATGTACTGTTGGATCCTATTGGCTAGTATTTTGGTGAGAATTTTTGCATCCATGTTCATCAGGGATATTGGTCTGTAATTCTCCTTTTTGATGGGGTCTTTGTCTGGTTTTGGGATCAAGGTAATGCTGGCCTCATAAAATGAGTTTGGAAGTTTTCCTTCCATTTCTATTTTTTGGAACAGTTTCAGAAGAATAGGTATTAATTCTTCTTTAAATGTTTGGTAGAATTCCCCTGGGAAGCCATCTGGCAGAATGGGAGAAGATATTTGCAAATGACATATCAGATAAAGGGCTAGTATCCAAAATCTATAAAGAACTCATCAAACTCAACATCCAAGAACAAAGAATCCAATCAAGAAATGGGCAGAAGACATGAACAGACATTTTTCCAAAGAAGACATCCAAATGGCCAACAGACACATGAAAAAGTGTTCAATATCGCTCGGCATCAGGGAAATCCAAATAAAACCTCAATGAGATACCACCTCACACCAGTCAGAATGGCTAAAATTAACAAGTCAGGAAATGACAGATGTTGGCAGGGATGCGGAGAAAGGGGAACCCTCCTACACTGTTGGTGGGAATGCAAGCTGGTGCAGCCACTCTGGAAAACAGTATGGAGGTTCCTCAAAAAGTTGAAAATAGAGCTACCATACGATCCAGCAACTGCACTAGTGGGTATTTACCCCAAAGATACAAAAGTAGGGATCCGAAAGGGTACGTGCACCCCGATGTTTATAGCAGCAATGTCCACAATAGCCAAACTGTGGAAAGAGCCAAGATGTCCATTGACAGATGAATGGATAAAGAAGTTGTGGTATATATATATATATATATATATATATATATATATATATATACACACACACAATGGAATATTATGCAGCCATCAAAAGGAATGAGATCTTGCCATTTGCAACGACGTGGATGGAACTGGAGGGTATTATGCTGAGCGAAATAAGTCAAACAGAGAAAGACATGTATCATATGACCTCACTGATATGAGGAATTCTTAATCTCAGGAAACAAACTGAGGGTTGCTGGAGTGGGGGGTGGGGTGGGAGGGATGGGTGACTGGGTGATAGATACTGGGGAGGGTATGTGCTCTGGTAAGCGCTGTGAATTGTGCAAGACTGTTGAATCTCAGATCTGTACCTCTGAAGCAAATAATGCAATATATGTTAAGAAAAAAAAAAAGAAGAAGGTAGCAGGAGGGGAAGAATGAAGGGGGGGAAATCGGAGGGGGAGACGAACCATGAGAGACAATGGACTCTGAAAAACAAACTGAGGGTTCTAGAGGGGAGGGGGGTGGGAGGATGGGTTAGCCTGGTGATGGGTATTGAGGAGGGCACGTTCTGCATGGAGCACTGGGTGTTATGCACAAACAATGAATCATGGAACACTACATCTAAAACTAATGATGTAATGTATGGGGATTAACATAACAATAAAAAAATTAAAAAATAAAAAAAATGACCATTGTTATGTGGACTTTTAATAGAAATAAATAAAGATCTAGAAAACAATAGGCTCATGCTTCGAAAAATACCAATTAGAAAGGGCTTTCCTGGATGCAACAAGGTCCCAGGTCCACAACCTGTGACTTCTTCTGTACCAAGAGCACCCCTTTCAAGATCTCCTCACCAAGTAAGATCACCCCTGGTGCAAGGGAAGATGAGCTCAGCCCCTGGAGTGGCCTCACCACTGGCTCCCTTAAGTGCCTAAACAGAGCAACGGTAACATTTAGGTCAGGGGTCCTAAGCTAAAGGCCTGAGAGTCAAATATTTTGTTTAGCAATAAGGGTGTTTGAAAATTGGGAAATTTCCCATAAAAAATTCATACAGAAAGTTTTCTCTTAAAAATCTACAAGTTTAAGCCATATTGAGGCTAAGCTGCTGAACAAAAGGAAGATCTAGAGAGCGATTGCCCCCTCTGGGTACCTGCTGTCAGCGTCACTACTGTCCCTGAAATTCCCCATTGTTTTACACATCGTTTATATTACCTACCTGGCTCCTGGTGAGCTTGAAAGCCCTGCTCTGCATAACCCAGCACAACTCCTTAGAGCTCTCAAGCATGAACCCTGATTGCTCCATTCTGCTGCTTATTTCCTTAAACCCTTGGCTCCTGCACTAGATTTAAATCCTGTTGCAGGGTAACATGAAGTCAAGTTCAGAGCACTGAATTGTTGTTCTACCACTAACTGTGGGACTGCCTGCAAGTCACTCACCTTCTCCTCTCCCAGTCTATGAGATGGGGATGATGAGTCCTCTCCTGCCGACATCACAGGGTTGCTGTGATAACTAAACAGGATAAGGATGTAAAAGTGCTCTACAGAAAAAAGGTGTCACCATATAGTAAATGTTAATCTTTGGATAGGATAGTACATTTAAAAAATATTATAAAACAACAGCACCTTATGGGAATCTTTAGGATGGTACACTGAGAAAGCTTGATTTTCTATTTACAGTTAATGATTAACAAAAGAAATTATTAAGCCTAAGACTACATACTCAGGATACACACACACACACACACACACACACACACACCCTGAAAACCATCTCCTTACTTTAAAAACCTTTAAGCATAAATAACATCTAACTTGTCAGATTGCTAAACTGGGAAATGACTGAATTTCCTGAGAACTAAAGATAAGTTTAAGGTCAAACAAGTTCAGCCAAATAAGGTTTTCAGAAACAGTATATATGATTTTTAAAAAGTCTATCTAGGAAAGATGATGTTAAGAAATGAGCAAAAATAGTCTGCAAAGGAAACTAAGACAAATGCTGATTTGAAAAAATATGTAATGAGCTGGGATTACCAACCACCTCCAAAGAGAGCATAGCAGGATTTCATAAGTGGTTAACCAACTTTAAGATTCCAGACAGTCAAGGTTACTGTGATTATCTGTTACAAAGAAACAGACCTACAGAATACAAGTACATTCCAGTAACGGTAACGAAAAGGCAAAGATAATCTAAGAAGTCCTTGAGGCATCATGGCACTACATCCATCACTTAAATCTATGGACCTCGGTAATTTGGGATCAAAAATTAATCAAATGGTCCACAGGTCATTGGTCAGGTTTATTTAGTCATCAAAAAAGCTGGCCTAATTAACCAAACAGTTTTGAAAAATGTCTTCTCTGGAAACCTTCACCTTACCAACAAAGGGAACTTTTGAGACTAAACAAAACTAAGAACAGTTACTTACATGCTGTATTCTACTGAATTTTTCAGATCTCTGCTTAGAGCGGGAAAGGAAAGTACAATGGGGTAAGTGAAGAGATTTTTCTTCTTCTCTCTCTTTTTAAAGTAGAACCTTGAGTATTATTTTGTTTCTCTCACTGGTGTCTTAAAAACATGTTTATTCTTGTTAAAGTAAAACATGAACATGGTTCAAATACTACAGAAGGGTTTGTAACAAAACGCAACAGTCTTACGCCTCACCACCCGTGCCACCCCCCCCCAAACCGGCTCATACTTCTCAGAACAAACCACTTTGGGTTGATTTTTGGTTTCAGTTTATCTGGGGATCATTAACAAGTAATTTAATAATGAGTTATAATTATACCACTTCTTTTATAAATCTGCTTTTTGACATTATCTATCGGCTTCCTACTATGATAGGCTAGGAAGAATCATCCTTTATCATAATCCTTCCAAACAGAGCACTAGGCTCCCTTGACCAGAGTTCTTTTCATCACTATCTGAGAGCCTTGGGCACAAATTATCCTGTATCCCTTTTGCCTCCATCCCAGTTCACAACCCCAAAGAGTCTGTTATCATGCTCAGGGCCACTGATCTGAGTAATATGGCTATGGGTACAGAGAGAGCTGCCGATAAAAAGTCCATGGATCTAAACTGGGCAAGGTTTGGCATTAATAGGATTATAAGTTAGAGATATAGTATGAAAATCCCAGGTATCTTTAAAAACAAGAAAAATTCATGGTTAAGGGGTAAGAGCATAGCTCTAGGTCAGAATGCCTGGTTTCAATGACTAGTTTTGTTCCCCAAGCATGTGACCCAACACTCTGTGACCTGGGTTCCTCATTTAAGAAATCAAGTCGTTGCAAAAAACAAACAAAAAACAAACAAAAGGAAATCAAGTTGCAAAGATGAAAAATAATGATATATGTAAAGCATTTAGCATGGTGCATGGCATATAATAAGAGCTTAACAAACCAGACCCACTAACATTATTCTTATTATTGTTGTTATTATTATTATTATTAGACAGTGAGCTAATTTTATGTTGGACCTAATCACATCTTTCATTTCTGCAAACCTGGTGAAGTCAAACGACTATTCTTCCTTTTCAGAAATCTGCCTTTATCTTTAATTGCAGTCACAGCTAATAGTTCTGGCGGGCAAACAGCCCCTGCTGGCCTTCCTGGGCAGAGCTCCTAGAGATGTGAAGCCCTGCACTCCTGCGCATCCTGGCTTTGTGTTATGTGCTTCAAATGCTTTCACCATGTCACCTCTCACAGTCAGCTCTGATTTTTAAGATGCATTTGAAATAACCTTATGTTTGGAACCAGCTAAGAATGCTAAAAATGCATGTGCTATCTTTCAGACAGACTAAAGAAATCCCATGAAAAACGGATTCAGTACAACCTAGATTGTGACTAAGATCCATCAAATAGTAGCTATCACTAACAAGTCTAAAGAAAAAAGATAATTTAATCTTAGTAAGCATTCGGTATATTTGGGGCAAAGGAAAGTACATTTCTATGGCAATTTTCAAGATATTAAAAATGAGGTTAAAAACAAATGAGAGGAAAACAGAAATTTAGCTCATGGACCTAAAATCACCATATGTGAAATATCAAATAAATAGCTACTCTAATCTCAAATGGTAATCTTTCCTTGCAGCCTTTCTCATTTTATTAGAACAAATATTTCAAGCCTCATCTGTGTTCTATTATAATCCTAAAGGTAACATGATATCTAGGATCGTGTTTATATATATAAATCATTTTAAATCAGGAGATGATATAAACTGACATTTAGATTCCCCTTACCCCAACACTTCAGATAATTATATTGTCTTTTTTTTTTTTTTAATCCTGAAATGACAATCTTCTTTGGCACAGAGTTTGTTGGCTCTACTTTTGATGCCAACATGGTCTCGTCATGAAAATAAATTAAAAGTAGGTGGTCTGGTTAGTCTTCACAATGCTACGTTTTAATCAGGCAAAGCAGTGAAAAAGATGATTGTCGAAATGCTGGCGTATCTTCAAACAACAGTGCAAGCTGTCCATTCTACTCACAATGAGAAAGCTCTTCAAGAGATTTCGATAAAGGTTTCCCTCCTACTTGCAGTCCACATTTGTAATGTTTATATAAGTGGGGGATATAAATCTTTCTCCAATGAACCCCATGGTTTTTAAAGCAGACTTCTTGTTATAAACTGCCTGTTTCCGTTTTGCCTGCCTAAGCAAGCCAGGCAAAGCCCATTCGCGAGAGACTGGAACTAATTTAATGTGCTCCAGGTTTAAGCCCCCAGCCTCTGCGTCTTTACAGGGAGATTTTACACAGTGGATTACTGCTGACTTTAACAATGATTCATATGATAAGTGGTTTTTGATTTGTTTTTTAATGTCAGAAAATATGCATTGACAAAAGAAATGTCATCAAAATCATTTTGTTAAAGCAATACCCATAAAAAAAGGGAAAAAGATTTCAACTAAAAAAAAAAAAGAGGCAGTCTAAATCTTATTCATGCCGAAGTCTTATTCACATGAATGTGTAGTTTCGCTCAACAGAAAAGAACACAAGGTTGTTTACAGACAGATCTAAGACTGGATGAATTCACGATATGATTTGTTGAGCTGATATATTTTACCACAAGACTTGTTCCTATTATTAAAAAATACCAAAGCTACACTGAAGATAGACAAAAGCATCATTCTTTATGCAGCCTCAAAGATACCCTGTGTGCTTTTTTCAAAGCAGCAAAATTCCTTGAAACCAGCGCTAATTAAAACAAAAACACACTCACAAAACCGGAATAAGATCCATCATCTCAAAGTATGTCAGGGGAGGGAAGTTTCCTCTGTTTAACTCAAAGGAACAGAGTGGCAACATTAATTCAAAAGAAAACAAAAGTATAGATTGTATTATTATTCTAGATTTCTGCATTTAAGGGGCCTGAACTATTCATCTGAATACACTTTTAAAATGCCAAATGTAATAAAATATACTTGTCCCAGTCTCCTGTTGGATTCTCCTATTTTTCTCTTGATGTTTCTTTGGAAGGGCCAGGTAAAAATCTTACAGTAGGGGGCAATATTGTAACATCATGCTCATGCTTGAACCACTCAAGGCCTAACCAGAGAAGGAAAAAAGATCATTATTCTTCATTAAGGTTTAACCATGTTGGCATAATTTCCTAATTTATTACAAAATTCTAGATTTTTTCCCCCTGAAATCCAACTTGCTTTTGCATCACCTAACTATAATAGTAAAATGCCTTAAATGATACAAAAAGCAAATGCTTTTTATAAAAAACCTACCCAAATGTCTGAGACGTGCTGATTGCCACTTAACAGTGAAAGGAGAATTATTTATTGAATGTCATATTTCAAAAGCATGAAGACTTCTCCAATTGCAAATATCCAGATGTTCTTTTTTGTAAATATAATATCACATTGGGAGATGGTAAAAAAAATGAATATTTCATATTGGTCTAAAATGAAATGTGGAGCTGGTTTATAACACAAGTCAATGTGACCTATGCTAATTGATGTTAATATAAAAAATATGGGATAAGAAAATATTTACAAGTACAAGAATGTATTCGTATTTTCCAGAAATAAACTTTTTCTTTCCATTTGCCCAGGATGGCTCTTGGCTGGACTGATAGGAAATATGGAAACTGAAACTTGTTTGTACTGAATGCTTGGCTTCCAATGACTTACAATGCTTTGGGAGTTTGCAGAGGGGAAAAAGCAAATTCTTTGCCAGATCTCAAGAATAAAACCTATAGATACATAATGGGATTTTTTTTTACCATGCATAATGATAATCCATATGACTTTCTATAAATTCTGTAAATCTGAGTGATTAAAACTTTAATACTTGAAAGCCTTAACATCACTAAATAATAACTAATTATTTGACTTGAAAAAAATCAAGCCTCGTACAGTCTTAGTAAGTGCTTATACTTATCTTTATTTTTAATTGCAACTCAGGTTTGTTTGCTTGTTTTAAGAGAGTGAGGTGCTATGGATTCCAACGAGAATTTTTTTCCAATCTAGTAATTCTACTGAAAAATTCAATTTTAAAACTATTCCTTTATGTAATATAAGCTAATATTTTAAATGAACAAAAAGAGATCCTAAAAAGCAAAACACTTGAGAAATCATAAGAGGCCAGCAAGAACTCATGCGATGTTTAAATGCTATAAATTAAAAAAAAATGTTATAAATTTTAAATTTCAGTACTTCAAGTTATGTTATAGCTCATTCCTTACTCTTTTTCTACCTCTCCATTTTTGTTTAAATTGTTTTGGAGTTGGGGCTTTTTTGGTTTTATGTTGTCAGTAAGTGTGTGTGTCTACACACACGCACACATGATTACAAGACTACTAGGTAAGCTTCTCGGAGAATGCGGTCTGCCAATGCCTTTTCATCAAAGTCTTCACAACCATTGTGATAGTTTCCTCTCAAGACTTAACACAAAAACTGCGCCTATAATTACCACCAAATTTCCCTCAAATTGAGCTAAACACTGTACATTAGAGTTGCCAGTTGGGACATAATTCTTCATAACTGTTGTATGAAACAGCCTGTGAGAGTTGCAACAAAGTAACTGGCTAATGGAAGAGCACCAGGTATGCATTTCCCTGAAACATCTGTGGAAACTCTGGGTCATTTCAAGAGTATGTAAAATGGTCCCATCTTCTAATTAGTTTCTCACCAGCCAAAAAATATCACTGCCAAAGTTGTTTTAAGTAGTATGCAGGGGCCAAAGTTCTTCTGAAGCAAAGCTGATGTCACCCAGTCAGTTCCTCCAAAGGCAAGCATTATTTTACCTCTAAATGCTGGCATTTGTGGCAGAGAAGGGCACAGCATTTTTGTCCTAATAGTATATTTTCCTTATTATTTAAGCCATTTCTCTGTCACCTATAGTCAAAAAGCATCCTGACACACCACAGTGGTTTACTTGCTTTTTTGCCTCCCTTCCTAACATACCTGATGAATGACTGAGGAGCTGACCCACGAACAACAAGGTATGACCTTTGAAATGTGAAGTGTCATAAAGAATTGTACTTGGTGTCTGTCCCAGGTTCCTGGCACAGAGCTCCTACAACCCTAGGAATTTTCTGAGTGACAAAAGTGTCTTTTGCTATTCAGAACAAGCCCCGTTGCAGGGTTACACCTGAGTTTATATTAATGAGGTGACTTCGGGTAGGGCCCTTAGATAGGCTCAGGAGGGGGCTAGTGACCAGAAAGACCAAGGGATAAGAGGGTTGAAACTTTCTGCCCCACCCCCAGGCCTAAAGGAAGGGGAGAGGGCTGGAGAATAAGCTCTACAACAATTCTTCAACAACAAGGTTTGATGATTTGATGGATGTCTGGGTTGGTGAACACATCCACTTGCTGGAAGGGTGGTGCACTGGAGAGGACATAGAAGCTCTGTGTCCTCCCAAACCTCCCATGCTTTTCCCTATCAGCTCTTCCACTTGGCTGTTCCTGAGTTGTATCCTTTATAATAATTGGTATATGTAAAAAAGGGTTTTCCTCATGTTAGGTAGAAGCTAGATATGAGCAGTGGAAGGAACGCCTTGTGGAACTGGACCTTTATCCCTTGACCTGAAAGATTAGAGTCCCAAGTCCTTGAGTGGGGAACGATAGAGTAGGCAGTTAGCTAGACCTGAGCTGGAGGCAAGGATTCCAATAAGGAGGTTACACATTAGAAGCCTGAGGGCACAACATCCTGACTTTGTGGCTTCCAAGACCCTGGGGCTAACAGACCAAGAGCCACAGCTACAGAGCATGAGTTCTCCTCTTCCACCTCTGACTCAGGGTACCCCTAGAATCATTATAATGCATTTGTATTGTGGTTATAGTACTCCCTACCCCCCCACCAATGGAGGAAGGCTGCCATGATGGTTCTGGTTCCAACCTAGTAGGTCAACAACTCCCCCTCCCAAGCTGTGGGAGGAGTCCCCCAAATGATTAGAAGCAGCCACCTTTGGAAACCATCCTGTCCATGACACAAGACCCTGCTCACATAAAAGGAAAGGACCTCTGTAGCCTCGGGCAGTTGCTACCTCTGGGCCTGCCCAGGCTCCCACCTTGAGAGTCCTTAATAAAGCTTGTTGCTTTCACTTTGGGTGCCAATCTCTAATTCTTTATTGCATCGGTGCCAAGCAAGACAAAATGTTTTTCTCACTGACACTAAGTTCTTTTTTTTTTTTTAAAGATTTTTATTTATTTATTTGAGAGAGAGAGAATGAGAGACAGAGAGCATGAGAGGGAGGAGGGTCAGAGGGAGAAGCAGACTCCCCGCTGAGCAGGGAGCCCAATGCAGGACTCGATCCCGGGACTCCAAGATCATGACCTGAGCCGAAGGCAGTTGCTTAACCAACTGAGCCACCCAGGCACCCACTGACACTAAGTTCTATAAGCCATTCTAGCAAATTACTGAACCTGAAAAGGGGTCACGGGAACTCTGATTTATAGCTAGTTGGTCAGAAGTATGGTTGGCCTGAAACTTGCAACTGGCATCCGAAATAAGGGTAGTCTGTAGGACTGAGTCCCTATAACTTGGGGGATCTGCTGGCAACCCAGGTAGAGAGTGTCAAAATTGAACTGAATTACTGAATAACCAATTGGTGTGTAATATTAAGGAGGGTGCATGTTGTGATGAGCACTGGGTGTTATAAGCAACTAATGAATCGTTGAACACTATATCAAAAACTTATGATGTACTCTATGCTGGCTAACTGAACATATTAAAAAAAATAAAGAAAAAAATATAGAACTGGTTGGTGTTAGAAAACATCCCCAGCTATATATCCAGAGTAGGGATGAGTTGAAGCCAGGTATCTCCCATATGACTAATAACAGAATTTTCCAGTGTATTATCAGCCTGGGCTGCCATAATAAAATACCAGAGACTAGACTGCTTAAACAATGGAAATCATTTTCTCAAAGTTCTGAAGGCTGGAAGTCCAAGATCAGAGTCCAGCATCGTTGAGTTTTGGTGAGGACTCTGTTCCTGGCTTGCATGCAGCTGCCTTCTCATTGTGTCCTCATGTGGCAGACAGAAAGAGAGCAGGCCATCTGTCTTCTCTCCTTGTAAGGGCTCTAATCCCATCCTGAGGTACCACCCCCATGATCTCACCTAAAGTTAATTATCTCCCAAATACCCCATTTCCAAATACCATCACATTGGGGGGTTGAGGGCTTTAACATATAAATTTTAGGGGGACACAATTTAGTCTCTAGAACTGAGATTGTTGGCCAAAATCAGAAATACAGTTTATAGTTGTATAATATTTCTTTGTATGAGTGGGTGACTATTCAGTATGTAAAACCTTTAAACCAGAATATAAAAAACTGTGTCAACTCTAGATTCATTGTAATAAAGGTTCATCTAATTCCTACCTAGCAATTTCTCCTATTCCTCTTTCCACCTCTCCAACTCCACACTCACCCTCAACAAAATACTCACTGTAGGATGTAGAAAGTATTTATATATACATATACATACATATATATACACATATACATACATATATAGTTATAAATTTTTTCTTATAATAAGAACTTTTAAGATTTACTCTTAGCATCTTTCAAATACGCAATACAGTATTATTGACAACATTCACCATGCTGTACATTACATTCCCATGACTTACTTATTTTATAAGTGGAAGTTTTTATCTCTTGACTTAACTTCACCCATTTTGCCAGCCCCCTCAACCCCCTTTTTTCTGGCGAACACCAATCTGTTCCCTATTACCGATGACTTTTATTGTTTGTTCATTTGTTGTGTTTTTTAGACTCCACATGTAAGTGAAATCATATGGTATTTATCTCAGTCTGACCTATTTCACTTAGCATAATACCCTCAAGATCCATCCATGTTGTCACAAATGGCAAGATTTCATTTTTTTTATGGTTAAGTATCCCCTTGTAGATATACCACATTTCAATGGACACTTAGGTTGCTTCCATATATTATTCACTATTCTGAATAATGCTACAGTGAACATAGTGTTTTCATTTTCTAAATAAATACCCAGAAGTGGAATTACTGAATCATATGGTAATTCTATTTTTAATTTTTGAGGAACCTCCATACTGTTTTCCAGAGTAGACGCACCAATTTCCATTCCCATCAACAATACACAAGGACTTCCCTTTCTCTACAATCTCACCAACATTTGTTACTTCTAGTGTTTTTCATAATAGCCATACTAACAGGTGTGCGGTGATATCTCAATGTGGCTTTGATTTGCATTTTCCTGATGATTAGGGATGTGGAGCATCTTTTCATGCACTGGTTGACCATCTGTATGTCTTCTTTGGAAAAAATGCCTCATCAGGTCCTCTGCACATTTTTTAATCAGATTTTTTTTTTGGTGTTGAGTTGTATAAGTTCTTTATATATTTTAGATATTAACCCCTTATCAGACATATCATTTGCAAATATCTTCTATTCAGTAGGTTACCTTTTTGTTTTGTTGACGGTTTCCTTTGCTGGAGAAAAAGCTTTTTATTTTGGTGTAGTCCCACTTGTTTACTTTTGCTTTTGTTGCCTTTACTTTTGGAGTCAGATCCAATAAAAAAAGAAAAAATCATCCCCAAGACTGATGATGTCAAGAAGCTTACCACCTATATTTTCTTCTAAGAGTTTTATGGTTTCAGGTCTTACATTCAAGTCTTTAATCAATTTTGAGTTAATTTTTATGTAGGTATAAGATAGTGGTCTAGTTTTATTCTTTTGCATGTATCTGTCCAGTTTTTCTCAACACCATTTATCAAAGAGACTGTCCTTTCCCCATTGTATTTTCTTCTTTCTTTGTAGTGAATTAATTGACCATATTTGTGTGCATTTATTTCTGGGCCTATTAATTATGTGTTTTTAATGCCAATAACATACTGTTTTGACTACTATAGCTTTATATTATAGTTTGAAATTAGGAAGTTTACTGCTTCCAGTTTTGTTTTTCTTTCTCAAAATTGCTTTGGCTATTCAAAGTCTTGTGGTTCCATACAAATTTTAGGATTGTTTGTTCTTTTTCTGTGACAAATGCCACAGGAATTCCGTTGGGGATTGAATTCAATCTGTAGATTGCTTTGGGTAATAGGGCATTTTAACAATATTAATTATTCTAATCCATGAGCCCAGAATATCTTTCCATTTATTTGTGTATTCTTCAACTTCTTTCATTAATGTCTTATAGCTTTCAGTATATAGGTCTTTCACCTCCTTGGTTAAATTTATTCCTAGATTTAGAATTCTGGGATTTAAAATTCCTAAATTTTATTCTTTTGGATGCAATTATAAATAGGATTGTTTTCTTAATTTCTCTTTCTGATGTTTGTTTTAGTGTATAGGAACACAACCAATTTTTGTATATTGATTTTGTATCCTACAACATTACTGAATTAATTTATTAGTTCTAACAGTTTCTTTGGTGTAGTCTGCAGGGTTTTCTCTATATGATATCATTCCATCTGCAAAAAGTGGCAGCCTTACTTCTTCCTTTCCAATTTGAATGTTTTCTCTTTCTTTTTCTTGCCTAACTGCTCCAGCTAGAACTTCTAATATGATGTTGAATGAAAGTTATGAGAATGGGCATCCTTGCCTTGTTCTTGATGTTAGAGGAAAAGCTTTCAGATCTTCACCATTGAGTATAATGTTAGCTGTGGGCTTGTCATATAGGGGCCTTATTATGTTGAGGTCCATTCCCTCAATACCCAAATTTCTTTAAAGTTTTTATCATAGATGGATGTCAAATTTTGTCAAATACTTTTTCTGCATCTATTGAGATGATCATATGATTTTTATCTTTCATTTTGCTAATGTGGTGTATCACACTAATTTGTGAATGTTGAGCCAACCTTGCATCACTGAAATAAATCTCATTTGTTTGTTGTGTATGATACCTTTAACGTATTGTTGAGTTGGTCTGCTAATATTTTGTTGAGTATTTTTGCATCTGTGCTCACCAGGGATATTGGCCCTTAATTTTCTTTTTCTGTGGCATCCTTGTCTGCTTTTAATGTCAGGGTAATGCTGCCTTCATAAATTGAATTTGGAAGAGTTACCTTCTCTTCAATTTTTGGGGAGAGTTTGAGAAGAATAGATATTAAATCTTCTTTGAATGTTTTGTAGAATTCACCAGTGAAGATGTCTGGTTCTAAACTTTGGTTGTTGGGAGGTTTTTGATCACTGATTCAATCTCCTTACTTGTAATCTGTCTATTCATATTTTCTATTTATGATTTAGTCTTGGAAAATTATATGTTTCTAGGAATATATCCATTACTTCTAGGTTGTCCAGTTTTTTGGCATATGATTGTTCATCATGGTCTCTTAAGATCCTTTGTATTTCTGTGGTATGAGTTGTAATCAACTCTTTCGTTTCCAATTTTATTTACTTGAGCCTTCTCTCTTTTTTTTCTTATTGAATCTAGTAAAAGTTTGTCAGTTTTGTTTATCTTTTCAAAGAACGAGCTCCTCGTTTCATTCATCTTTTTTATTGTCCTGTTAGTCTCTACTTAATCTATTTCCACCCTGATCCTTATTATTTCCTTCCCTCAACTAATTTTAGGCTTCATTTGTTCTCCTTTTTCCAGTTCCTTTAGATGTAAAGTTATATTGTTTTGAGGTTTTTCTTGTTTGTTGAGGTAGGCCTGTATCACTAAGAACTTCTTTCTTAGAACTGCTTTTGCCATATCCCATAGACTTGTAGTATTTCCCATAGTATGCTGTATTTTCATTTTCATTTGTCTCAAGGTAGTTTTAATTTCTCTTTTGATTCTTTGTTGACCCATTGGTTTTTCAGTAGCATGTCATTTAATCTTCACACATTTGTGATTATCCAGCTTTTTTCTTGTAATTCATTTCTAGTGTCATACCATTTTGGTTGTAAGGATCCTTGACATAATTTCAATCTTCTTAGTTTTATTGAGACTTGTTTTATGGCCTAACATATGTTCTGTCCTGGAGAATGTTCATGTGCACTTGAGAAGAATGTGTATTCTATTCTTTTTGAATGGAAAACTCTGTGTATATTTATTAAGTCCATCTGGGCTAATATTTCTATTAAGGCTGATGTTTCTTTATTGATTTTCTGTCTGAGTAATCTATTTTTTGATATAAGTTGGGGAATTAAAGTCTCCTACCATTGTTGTATTGCTGTCAGTTTCTCTCTTTAGGTTTATTAATATTTGTTTACATACTTAGTGCTTCTACATTGGGTGCACAATTACAAATCTTATATCTTTCTTCTTGGAGTGACCCTTTGATCATTATGTAATGTCCATCTTTGTCCTTTATTACAGCTTTTTTTAAAAAGTCTAGTTTGTCTGATATTAAGTATAGCTATTCCAGCTTTCTTCTAGTTTCCATTTGCATGGAATATCTTTTTCCAACCTATTTATAGTCTAATATATATATATATATATATTTTTTTAATTGATAGCAGGTTAAGTTTGAATGCATCCTAAACTCTACATTTTTATTCCCCCCTCCAGATTTTATGTTTTGGATGTCACATTTTTCATATTTTGTGTATCCCTTAACTAATTATTGTAGCTATAGTTCTTTTTACACTTGTGTCTTTTAATTTTCATACCAGCCTAATAAATAATTAATCCACTACCTTTGCTCCATATTTACCTTTACTAGTGAGACCTTTACTTTCATATATTTTCTCATTGCTAGTTAGTGCTTTTCTTTTCAGCTTAAAGAAGTCCCTTTGACATTTCTTGTAAGGCTGGTTTCATGGTGATAAACCCCTTTATCTTTCCTTTGTCTGGAAAACTCTCTCTCTCCCTCAATTCTGAATGATAATTTTGTTTGGTAGAGTATACTTGATTGGAAGGTTCTTCCTTTTAGCACTTTGAATATATCATACTACTCTCTTATGGCCTGCAAGGTTTCTCTGAAAAATCAACTGATAGTCTTATGGGGGTTCCCTTATATGTAACTAGTTGTTTTTCTCTTGCTGCTTTAAGAGTCTCTCTTTTTCTTGGGGCTACCTGGGTGGCTCAGTCAATTAAGTGTCCAACTCTTGATTTTGGCTCATGTCATGACTTCAGGGTCATGAGATCAAAGCCCCACATCAGGTTCTGTGCTGGGTGTGGAACATGCTTAAGATTCTCTCTCTCCCTTTCCTCTGCCTCACACCCCCCTTCTTGCTCTCTCTCTCTTAAAAAAAAAAATAATAATATTAAAAAAAGATTCTTTTTCTTTAACATTTGACATTTTAATTATAACATGTCTTTGTATGGGTCTCTTTGGATTCATCTTATTAGATATCTCTGGGTTTCCTGGATTTGGATATCTGTGTCCTTCCCCAGGTTAGGAAAGTTTTCAGACATTGTTTCTTCAAAAAACTTTTCTGCCCCTTTCTCTCTCTTCTCCTTCTGTGACCCTTACAATGCAAATGATATTCTGCTTGATGTTGTCCCATAGGTTCCTTAATCTATCTTCACTTTTTAAAATTCTTTTTCTTGTTGCTAATCTGTTTTGGTAAGTTCTACTGCCATGTCTTCCAGATCACTGATCTTTTCTTCTGCTTCACTGAGTCTGCTATTGAACCCTTCTAATGCATTTTTCATTTGAGTTATTTTATTCTTCAGCTCTGTGACTTCTGTTTGGTACTTTTAAACATATTCTTTCTCTTAGTTGAAGTTCTCACTATGTTCATCCATTTCTCCTCTGAGTCCAGTGAGCATCTTTATGACCACCAATTTGAACTCTTTATCGGGTAAATTACTTATCTCCATTTCATTAAGGTTTTTTTATTTCCCTGAGGTTTTAGCTTGCTTTTTCATTTGGAACATATTCCTCTGTTTCCTCATTTTGCCTCACTTTTTGTTTCTGTGTATTACATGTAACAGCTACCTCTCCCAGTCCTGTAGGAGTGGACCTGTGTAGAGGAACCGTATCATTCAACCTTGCCCTAGCTCTGGATTTGTCTTTTAAACCTTCTGATTCTCTAAATAACCTGATTCATTCTTGATAGGTTCCAATTGTTGAGGGTGTGCCAGGACCTATCAGTGTTCCAAAGGAAGGGATCTCAGTCAGCACGTAGTTTCGGACTCACTGGAAGTTAAATCTTCAGCCAACAGCTTTAAAATATGTAAATATATACAATCCTCTGGGACCAGAGTCCTAACCCCCATGGACCTACAGACCTGGTGATCTGGAGGTGTCCCCTGGGTAACAGTTGCAAAAATCAGGGCTTCAGACAAGTATATAAGCTCCTTTTGGAGAAGTACCAATAAGCAGTAGTAACACCAAGGGAGAGCACAAAGGTGGCATCCCCAGCCTACGCTACCTGAGAGTAGCCTCAAGATGTGTGGTAAACCTGAAGCATGCTCCTCAAACTGAAGCTCCAGGACAAGTAAATGGGCTTTTTTACTGGAAGACTGAGGGTATTTTTCAGTCTGCTGTCTGTGCAATGACCTGCCAAGAACTGTTTCTCCAAATGTTTCAGGCTTGTGGGGCCAAAACACAGCCCCTCTGGCCACCAGAGCCAGGAGATAAAAGGGTGTCTTCTGTTTGGACTGCACAACCTGCCAGCTTTGGCAAGACAGCAGGAAAGTGCAGGGATGGATGTGCCCTCTGACTTAACAAGGCAGTGAGAGAGTGCAGGGCTGGGGCACACCAGATGCTTTCAGCAAGGGGGCAGTACAGTATAGAGAGGACACACCCCCAGGTTTAGTGGGAAAGCTGGAGAGTGCTGTGACTGCATACACCTACCAGTGCTAGCAAGGTGGTGGGACTGTGCAAAATTGGCATCCACCAGTGCATCTGTTCCCTGAGAGAGTCCCAAGCAGCCCCTGGCTCTCCAGTAGACACTCTAAGATAAGCAAATTAATCTCCTTCATAGTCTAAGTGCTTTCCAAACTGCTGCTTTTGCATTGGGTCCCAAGGAGAGTGAGTGTGTGCATAAGTTCTTTAACAAGAGAATTTCTATGTTCCCTATAGTCCTTTGGGTCTCCTGGATATAAAGCCTGCTGTTTTTCAAAGCCAGACATTTTGCAGGCTCATCTCTCCAGCACAAGTCAGTGCGAGTCCCAAGGGATGGGATGCTTGAGGTGGGGCATAAACCCCTTGCTTCTCAGGAAAAAGCTCTGTATTTGTGAGATTCCTCCTATTGTGAGTCGTCAAACCAGGGACTTTTGGCAAGACTATGTCTCTGCCTCTGTTGCTCATCTCAATGTGGCCTTTTTTTTATTTATTTTATTTTTTTTTAAGATTTTTTATTTATTTGAGAGAGAGAGAATGAGAGACAGAGAGCATGAGAGGGAGGAGGGTCAGAGGGAGAAGCAGACTCCCTGCCGAGCAGGGAGCCCGATGCGGGACTCAATCCCGGGACTCCAGGATCATGACCTGAGCCGAAGGCAGTCGCTTAACCAACTGAGCCACCCAGGCGCCCTCAATGTGGCCTTTTTATCCTTTGTTGTGGTGCAGATGTTCAGCTAGTTTTCAGGACTTTTTCAGAGAGAACTGTTCCATAGGTAGCTGTAGATTTGGTGTGTCCATGGGAAGAGGTGAATTCAGGATCTTCCTACACCAGCAGCTTGAACCACCCCACATAAGAAGTGTTATGAACATGAATCTTGAAAACTTTGAACTCTTGAAGTTGTTTACAAATGAAAAGAATTACCACAGAATCCTAATATAATAATATTTGAAAGGAAAATGTAAGCACTATCTCTGTGACTAATCACTGAGTTTTTTTCTCTATTTAAGATGAAAGCAATAATCTATATGTGGAAAGAAGATTGTTGGAGCGGGGGGTCCTGTTTGGAAAGTTGGGATAAGAAAGTTTGAAAAGATAGGATAAGTGTTCTGCTAATAACTGAAAGAAATTTTCATCCATGAAATAGAGTCTCTGGTTTCAGCAAAATGTGTTCAGATCAAATTCTGACTATATGTTTACTTGTGAGGGATAAATGTAAGATAAAAGTATATTTTGTCATAAGGGCATAAATTTAACCTATAGTATGACATTTGTTGCTTCTAATAGACTTAACGTCATCACACACATACAAACACATACTCAGTGAATTCACTTCAGTCATTCACCTCTGTGCACTTTTCCCTGATAATCATCAGAGACATATAAATCCATTCTCAAAATCAAAAATTAAAAAATTTAGTAAAGTTTGAGTATTTGCTGGAAAATATAGTTGATAATATCATTTATAAATAATAGAAACACAGATTTTAAAAAAGAAAATATGGTCAGATATTCTGTCTAGTCTATATTCGACTCTACTTAGATCGGGGAGCTATAAATGAAGATTTAGGAATTTAGAGTTAAGATGGCAGATTAAACATATATATGTAAATATGCTACCTCCCAAAACCCTACTAAAACTACCCAAAAAAGAAAACAGGGGGGGAAAAGTCTGTTTTTTTCTTTTTTAATAAATAAACCCACAAATGCAAAGAAAACTTTTGGAAGCTTGGAAGTCGATGCTTAAGTGTTAAGGGACATAGGAGAAACTAAGAAAGCCAAATCTTAACTGGAGGAAAAGTAGAGAAACAACCCTATTTACACCACAGAAACCACAAAAGGTCCAGGAAATGGCAGCAAAGGAAACTGGGTACATTTATAATAAATGGGTTGAAATTATTTGAGAAGTAGTTAGATACCTAATTCCAACTCTGAGTAGTTAGATACCAACACTCCACATCACTTAGCAACTGTTGTCCCTTACCTTTGCAGCAGATAAGGGGTTTATTCTGTGAGTGAGTAAAACAGAAAGTCGTGGTCTAGGGACTGACTGGCAAAAACTTGGGAATTAAGTGAATATACACCAAAAGCTGTATGCTGACACTACCCACCAGCTATGGCCTAAAAGTTTGTGTTCCCCCAAAACTCATATGTTGACATTCTAACCTCCAATGATGATGATATTAGGAGGTGAGACTCTTGGGAGATGCTTAAGTCATGAGGCTAAGCCTTCACATGTGGGATTAGTGCTCCAGAAAGATCTCTAACCCTTTCTACTGTGTGCAGACACAGACAAAAGGTGCTGCCTATGCACCACGAAGAAAGCCTTCACCAGAATATAACAATGTTGGCACCTGATCTTGGACTTCCAAGCCTTCAGAATTATGAGAAACACATTTTTGTTACTTATAAGCTTCCCAGTATGTGGCATTCTGTTAAAGCCTTCCAAGTAGGCTAAGGCACCACCCCTTCTTTTACAAGGCTCTCATCCAGACCTTTTCCATTTTATGCAGGAAATTGGAAGGGTGCTCTTTGGGGGAATACCTCTAGCTCAAGACAAAAGACCTAATACTGATTCTGATGATTCACCAGCAAACAATTCATCTGATCACATATAGTAAACCTCAAATCTACAAGCCCACCTTAGATTCATCATATCCAATCAGCATTTTAGACATCTACTCTTAATCCTTATAACTAGGAATTATCCAACATCTGAGGAAAGCTTCTAACATAGAAAATAGAGAAAAAAAAAACTTAAAAAAAAAAAGGCAACAAGGAAAAACCATGCAGGGAGATATACTGTATCCATAAAATAAGAACAAAATATTATTTTTTAAAAAATAGTAGCATACAGAAGACACACATATACACATATAAACACACAAAGAACTCTTGAAATTAAAAATATGATAGCAAAAATTTTAAAACCCAACAAAAAGCTTGGAAGATAAAGTTGAGGTCATCTTCCAGAAGAGCAAAAAAGAAAACAAACACAAGAAATAGAAAACAAGGGAAAAAATATTTTAAAATGAGAAGACTAGTTAAGGAGGGTCAACATCCAAATGATTGGAATTCCAGAAAGAAAATATGGAAAAAATGGAGAAATGGAATCACCAAAACATAAACAAAAACATGAAAATTTCCCAGAGCTGAAGGATAGGCAAAGTAGAGTACCAGACAAAATAGATACCACATAACAGAAATTTCAAAATATTGATAATAAAGATAAGATCGTGTACATAACCATAGAGGAAAAAAGAGTTACAATGAATTAGGAATCAAAACAGAATCAGATATCTCAAAAGCAACACCAGAAGCAAGAAAACAATAGAGCAATACCTTCAAAATTCCAAAAAGAAAATGATTTCTAAGCTGGAATTCTATTATCTAGTCAAATTATCAATATAATAGGAGGGTAGCACACACGCATTTTCAGCTATCCAAGGTCTCAAGAGATATACCTCATGTCCTCTTAGCAAATTTCTGGACTATGTACTTCACAAAATGGGGGAAATAAAGAGAGGAAGGCATGGGGTACAGAAAAAACAGGAGATTCAAAAAAGAGAAGAAGGAAAGGGAATTTGCTGATGGTATAAAGAACTTAGGATCACAATTGTGCACTAGGCATATATGACAAGCCACCCAGATTGGGGCAGTATGACTCAGGAGACAAGCATGGTGAAGGCTGTCATCAACATGCCTTTGCCATGAACCATCTTTTTTACCTGACAAAATACTGGAGGATGTGCTCCACCAAATGAAGGAAGTAAACAAAGAGAGATAAAGAGAAGAGATCCAAGAAAAAGTGACTCCATCCCAGGAAAAAAGCAAATGAAATTAAAATGAGGACAGCAAAGAATGATGATGCCCAGGATGAGAACTAGGCATACCAAGAAAGAAAATGAAGGTTTAAAAACAAAAACAAAAAAACCCACTGCTTAAAACCCTGACTCTGATATGATTAATCTGATGGAAAATTACAGAACCCCCCCATAAAGTTATTGAAAGATGTGAAAGAATTAGTAAGAGGTAAAAATCAAACTTAACAAATAAAAAAATAGTTATTTCTTAACTCCAGAACACAAAAAGTGAACATAATCATAATACATTACAAGGCTCAGCTGTGAACAATATTTGTCTAGGCATTAACACTAACTGTTAACACCTGTTCCCCAAAACTCAAATTTCAGTTTCCTTGGTATATTAACTGTGAGTAACTGTATAGAGTACAAACTTCACTGTTAGCTCCTCAGGCCACAAATCACTACATAAATAACAGATGTGCATCATGATCAGTAACCAATCATATCACTTCTTACAAAGTCTGTCGGTGATTGGCCACTACATATCTGTCATTCGGTTCACACACAAACAACAAAGTGTGTAGTGATGTTGCCTCCTTGTTTCCCAGTGATGAACTCAAAGGACATTTTACAAAAATGAAAAACAGAAATTAGCTCCCCCAAAATGAAACAAATAAAAAGTGGTAATACTAGGGGTGAAATTCAAACACAGTGCAAACGTCATTATAGAAGAACTATGTAACTGAGAATGTAACTGAGAACCGCCATTCGAGAGATTCTACTTTAACAGCCAGAGGATCTTAGTGAGGGTGAACTTGCCACATAAATGAGGAAAGTGGTTGTGATGAGGAGGTGAAGATGTTCCAGAGAAAGGCATGTAGGAACTCCCACACAGTCATGACATTCAAAGTGCAAAGGATAAAACACTAGAAGTTGATCCAAACTTAGAGTATAACAGTTCTCCAAGGTGTAGAAAAGGTGCTTGCTCCATATTGTAAGTTATAAAACAAGAAGCAAGCAATATTCCAACATTTATTCTTGATAAATTTTTTATTAAAACTATAAGAAGAAATCCACTTTAATTCTCAACATTTCTCATGTTTTAAACTACAGTGTGCTAAGGGAAACAAAAGCAAAAATAAATTATTGGGACTAAACCAAAATAAAAAGCTTCTTCACAATCAAGGAAACAATCAACAAAACTAAAAGGCAACCCATGGAATGGGAAAAGATATTTGCAAATGACATATTCAACAAAGGGCTAGTACCCAAAATATATAAAGAACTTATAGAACTCAACACCCAAAACCCAAATAATCCAACTAAAAAATGGGCAGAAGGCATGAACAGACATTTCTCTACTACTTCATTCATTCATGGATGTGTGCCTTCACTATGTTCTCAACGAACAACCGTTCAGTATCTACTATTGTCAGGCACTGTATTAAGGCTAGGAAAAAGATGACAAAACAGTCTCTGTCCTTAAGAAACTACACTATAGAGAAAGCACAGACCAGTGCTCATAATGCCCTTAGATTGTTTTGCAAGTGACTTTAAGTTCTGATTCCATTTTTTAAAAAACACAAAATTAGAAATAGGAGATGATGCATCTTGAGTGTGGTTTATGCAAAAAAGATGGAAAACTCCAATCAGCAAATCCTTACTCAAGAAGAGACCTGGCACTACATCAAAAGATTGGATAAATGGATATACTATATACGTGAAAAAAAATGTTGATATGTGTATGTATCTTTTTTATGACTCTATTTTGAACTGCTTTTTCAACTAACCTTCTCAATCATCGTCAGGGCCTGTTCCATGGATAAGATTTCAACTACAGTTTTAATTTCAGAAAGTGGGTTCACTCATTCTCAATTAACCCTCTTGTTATTTTCTTAATACCTTGAGTTGAACACTTCTATGATATTCATCTATAGTAGGTAGGCTCTACTTAATGCTTTAGATTCTGGTCTCTAAACTGTGGGCAGCTAGGAAAACAAATGGGTTGGGGTGGGGAGAAGAACAGGCTGAAGTATTGATACTAAGAGGCTGCAGGGGGGGTTAACACAAGAGTGTGACAGGAAAGACATATTTAGGCCAACAGTTCTCAAACTGTGGTCAAGAGACCCCTAGGGAACTTTTTCAGGGGATCCACAGGTCAGAATTATTTTCATAATAATACTGAGACATCATTTGCCTTTTTTCACTCTCATTCTCTCAGGAGCATACAGTGAAGTTTTCCAGAAGCTATGTAATGTGTGATATGACAACAGATTGAATGCAGAAGCAGATAGGAGAGTCCAGCTGTCTTCTATTAAGCCAGACATTTTAGAGAGATTCATAAAATGTAAAACAATGCCACTCTTTTCACTAAATATTTCTGTTCTGAAAATTTTTTTCATTTAAAATGTATTATTCATATTAACATGCATTTATTATTTTTAACAAATTAAGTATTTTCATAATTTCATAGGCTTAATTTCTAAGATATCAACAAATATAACTTATATAAACAAAAGCTCCTTAGAGTCCATAATAATGTTCAAGAATGTGAAAGGGTCCTATGACCAAAAAGTTTGAGATCCACTGGTTTAAACTACATGCTAAAAAAAAAAAAATCAAAACTGCCAACTAAGGAGCTTGAATTTTAGGCTTAATGAGGCTATTTTCTACTTTCTATTGCTACTTCACCTACAGTTTTCCTTCCCTCCTTCAGTACTGTGATAATATTGGATGGGTGGTATACTCCCAAGATAAATTTCCTCTGGCTGAATTTTAAAGTATCAGGCATGGCATCTCTGTTCTTCCTGCAGGGAAGAAGTTTCCAGAACTCAATAGAATTTACTGTTGGGAAGACATGCACCTTCCCTCAAAACCAAATACTCCTTTCCTTCCCCAAAGTTGGTAAAGTCAACCACACATCATAGCTTAAAAAGGACCAAGACTTGTAGGAGACAAGGCAATACAAAATGTGGGAAGAATGTTTAGGTTGGTGTGTCAGTGCACCCAAGTTGCCATAATGCAAGCAATTCCCTTGTCAGCAAGTTATTTGCCCACCTCACTTCCCAAACCAACAACACAGTCCAGGACAGGCTCGATAGCGTATCCAAATCAAAAGAAAGCATAAAGCTATTTGCACGTTAACAGAGAAGAGCATAATAAAGCATTAAGGAGATGAGGAGAGAGGGAGAGAGAGAGTGTGTGTTGGGGTGAGGGAGGGGAGGTGAATTATAGACAAATGACTAATATTCATTAAGGTATAAGGAGAATGGTTCATATTACACATGGGGTTTTAGAGAAGTTATTTTTATACAACTGCTACATGGGATCACTTGTTCTCTTGAAATGATGTCAGTTTTTAAAAGGAAACCACTTGAACCATTCAAATTCTGCTTCACAAGTGAACCTTAACTCATTTGCAACAACTACATCACTAATTTTTTTAACCAGCATATTCTATTTTTTCTATCTTGTTAGCAAGTATAGTTGATATAAAAAAAAATTCTACCCATAACTGGGTGCAGGTAGACAGTGGGCCAAAGAAAATATTCAGCCTGTATGTATCAGTATGGCTATTCCAGTTGTTAAAATACTGAAACACTTCTGTAATAATGATAAATGAAGTGTGTGTAAACACATATGGTACACATACTTTCTAGTAATGATGATTACACAAGAATTATTTGTCTTTGTGTAAAAAGCACTACCTTTTTACAAAGTTTAATGCCTAAAGACAGCCCAAATGCATATGAAGACTTTAGATATAACAGTCTCTAGCATAAATGTGTATAGGACTTAAGATCACTATCCTTTTATATTTTACTGCTGCAGATGTATGGGGGAAAAATTCCTCTTGGAGATGTACAGTGCCAAAACAAAAACTCCAAAACCTTCATTGGATTAGAATAAAAAATTTTTAAAAGCCTCTGACTTAATTCATTTCTCTTTAGGGACCTGACTTTTGATACAAAGAGGAGGCTGAAATTAAAACCAGAATGAGCAGGACCTCTTCCTGAGTCTACCCGCTTTCAGTCATGCCTGTAAAAAAATCTCTTTTGTCACAACTCTTAAGAAGAGCTCATACACAAAAACTGCATGCTAGTTCATGCAAAAAGAAAATTCAAAAATTAAGAGATGTGACCAAATAATGCAGCATATAAGAATATCAGTGGAGGGCGCCTGGGTGGCTCAGTTGGTTAAGCGACTGCCTTCGGCTCCGGTCATGATCCTGGAGTCCCGGGATCGAGTCCCGCATCGGGCTCCCTGCTCGGCAGGGAGTCTGCTTCTCCCTCTGACCCTCCTCCTTCTCATGCTCTCTGTCTCTCATTCTCTCTGTCTCAAATAAATAAATAAAATCTTTAAAAAAAAAAAAAAAAAGAATATCAGTGGAATTGTGCATCAAAACATACTTAGAATTTTCCCATTCATCCAAATAAAAATACTATATTTTTTTTCAATGCTTAACCTATTGTAAGACATACTAAGATCAAAATACCAAATTATAATAATAAGGGCTACTGCCAGAGCTTATAAGGCCTCAAACTCTGCCCCCCACCCTCCCCACCACAGCTCTCTGAGCTCATCCCCCTACTACCTGACCCTCATACCCCAGCAGTGGCATCCAACCTGCCTCAGGGTATTGGCCCTTCCCACTGCCTCTGCCTAGAACACTCTCTCCCTAGATGACCACAAGGTTCATGCCTTCTCTTCATTCAAGTCTCCACTCAAATGTCACATCTTTAGAAATGTCCAACCCTCTCAGTCGGTTAAACCTCCGACTCTTGGTTTTGGCACAGGTCATGATCTCAGGGTTGTGATATCCAGCCCCCTGTCCAGCTCCGCACTCAAGGAGTCTGCTTGAAGATTCTCTCCCTCCCCCACTGCCCCTCCCCACACGTGCACTCGTGTTCTCCCTCACTCTCTCAAATAAATAAAATCTTAAAAAAAAAAAAGTCCAACTCTGACCACACTGTATATATATGGTGGCTCTCCCACCCTCCTCCCATTTGTTATCCCCATGACCCAGATTTCATTTTCTTTTCTTTTTTTTTTTTTTTTTTAAAGATTTTATTTATTTGACAGAGAGAGACACAGTGAGAGAGGGGAACACAAGCAGGGGGAGTGGGAGAGGGAGAAGCAGGCTTCCCTCTGAGCAGGGAACCCGATGCGGGGCTCGATCCCAGGACCCTGGAATCATGACCTGAGCCAAAGGCAGACGCTTAACGACTGAGTCACCCAGGCGCCCCCAGATTTCATTTTCGTCATAGCACTTATCACCAACAGTGATACTCAAATTATTTAGGAGCCACTACAGCAAAAGCACTGATCAATGGAACAGATGCTATAGACAACTTGATCAGTTTCTAAGTTCATTATCATCCATGTGTTACCTGGACGTGCTTCATATATTTGTTTGTTTTCTATCTGTCTTCTTAACTAGAATGTAAGTTCTATGAGGGAAGGGAGTTTGTAATATTCACTGCTCTATTCTTACCACATGGAACATGACTACTAATCACATAGTAGATACTCAATAATTATTTGGGTTTTTTATTGAAGTATAAATGACATAACATTATGTTAGTTTCAGGTGTACGACATACTGATTTGATATTTGTATGCATTGTAAAATGATCACTACAATAAGTCTAATTAACATCTGTCACCATAGTTATAAAATTTTTTGTTCTTACGATGAAAACTTTTAAACTCTATTCCCATAGCAACTTTCTAACATCTGTCACCATACATAGTTATAAAATTTTTTGTTCTTATGATGAAAACTTTTAAACTCTATTCCCATAGCAACTTTCAAATATGCAACACAGTATTATTAAGTACAGTTGCCAATAATTATTTGTTGACACAAATAACTGAGTACTTTCTGTGTGTCTATGTGTTAATATATTCTAACCATTTATCAGAAATGCAAAGAATTTCTTATATTAAATGTGGTATTGAATTATTCAAAGACTATATAAATGGACACACATGTACAATTTTATAGCATTAGATACAATCAAGCAGTTAGTAATAACATCTTATTAACCATAATTCAATATCTTTGATGATTCGAAGGTCAGCTTCAGGCCTTCACATACAGAAAGAGCCCCAAAGACTCCATCCAGTTCTGATTGATTCTGCCGTTGAGAGTCTAGGGGCAAATCTCTCTAAGAAAATAAACACGCTTTACTGAAATAAAAAATTTTGAAAGCCTAATTTAAATTACATGCAGAGATATTTGAAAAGCTTAACTTCTCTTTCCTTTCAATAAAGCAAAACAAAATTTTGAATGCTGGAAGTGGCAGAAATGAATCTCCGCTGTACCATGGTGCTTATTTTAGGCATAGGAAAGTATTATTATTGATAAAGGACTGGCAAATAAGAAGGTAATCAAAGTACTAGTAACAGCAGCAGGATAGCAAAAGTGACAGCAGTAACTACAATGGCCAAACGTATCTTTTTAGTACCCATAACCTAGTAGGCACTGTGCATAGTACAATGCATACATTATTTCTAATGTCCAGAACCACAGCAAAGTCAGCCCCTTTACACAAATGAAAAAAGGAGCCTTAGAAAGATCAAGCAACTCTCCTTGGAGACTTGAGAGTAAGGTAGTACTGACCATCACAGAATCTCCTCAAGAAAAGAAGAGAAGAAAATATTCCCATTTGATCGATGAAGAAGCTGTGAAGCAAAGGATTTTAAAGACTGAAAGTCAGGTCTCTTGACTTCCATTCACAGGAGTCTTTGGCAATGGAGACAAAATTACCCCATGCATTCTTAGTTTTGTCAAGACACTGCCTTGTAATAAAAATTGTAAAATTAAATTAAAGCCCCACCCAATCCAAATCTTAGGAATTAAAAAGACCTTGGTAGTAGCTGTCTGTTCTCAACAATACTACCACAGTTTGGAAAGTTTATGCCTCTCCATCTCTGACTCCATCTCCAATGGTGACTTATGAAATGTATTCCCACCTAGTGGATATTGTGCAGATTTTTAATACAATTTTTAGAGTAGGATTGCATAGATGGCTTGTTTACTTTTTTCTTATTACTCACATGAACTTCAAATCAAGACTTCTGCACTAGAAAAGAAAAATTAAGTTAAGATTAAAATGGCATTGCCAGGAGACAGATTAGAGGAAGGTAGACAGGACTAAAATTGCTGGAAGATGGTGACTAGGAGCTGAGGAAAAGGGAAAACCCAGCAGTTCTACTACAGCTGGTGACATTTCCAGTCCCTGAACACCATCCACACCAGGAAAGGCTACAAGAGGCAGCAGAGGAACAAAACAAAACAATGTTTAACAACACATGGGACTGATTCTGCTCATTGTGTTCCTTTGTTCCCGGTACCTGACATTACTTTCAAAGAGTTAAATTTCAGTATCTCTGGGTTTCCTGACCACATTGTTTTCCCATTAGGCTTATTCCTAAAACAGCTTTTCACAACATCAGTTAACACTTTGAAAATCTGTTCCCGTACTACCATCTTATGTGGATTATGTCTTTCCTTGCTTTGTTTCTTTAACACAGGAAAAACGGTAAAATTTTAATCATGTTCTCAGTGAGAGAAGCAACAATGACGCGTTGAGTTAAGAAGAGAATAAAAACCTTGGTGTTGAAACACAGAATCCTGATTGCGTCACTAACACAGTACTGCACGTGTATGCACTCCAACTTTCTTCTTGAAGCTTTGAAGAAATGAGTGGTTGCCAAAAAGCTTCATTGTCATTTTTCTCCATGGGACAATGGAAATCTGTCTAAAATAAGTTTTTAAAATATTAAGTGATAAACATTTGCTAATAATAGCTGGAACTTACTTTTTTATTTAAAGTTTTTATTTGGTTTAATAACTTGTTGAGATAACTACTTTAATTACAGGCCTGGAGGGGGGGAAAAAAAGCCTTAGAACATCAACACAAATTAAATTCATTAAAAGTAGAAGAGCTATTCCAAATAGCATATTTTTTTCCCCTATAATATTGATTCCGAATGGCTTGCCCAGTACAATAAGTCAGAAATAGTTCTGGTTACCATATTTAATCGTGATTTCAGAGATATGTCAAAACATCAAAGGGATATCAATGCAAGTAATATGCTGGAAGAAAAGAACTGGTGCCAAAAAGTTTAAAGCCCTAATTTGTATTGTGTCTTATTTAATTACTGTTATCTTTGAAAAGTAATATAATTTCAGCTTTATGCATTTAATTTGGGACCCAGCTATCTACAGACGTGGGCAGTAGCAGATTCTACAGAAATGTATTTATGTAGTACCTCAAAGGAAATTTTGTTTTTTTCCCCCCAAAAGAGCTTGGGCTGGTCACCAGATGTGGAGGCCATATGGCACATGAACGTGAGAGCCCTGGGACAATAAGAATGGAGCTAATAAGCTCAACAGCCAGAAGCAACCATTCTGAGATGATGGACAAATGTTTGGTTGTGTTGACTTTTTGAAAAAGGATCCGTATAAATCACACTTTGTTTTAAACCTAGAGATACAGCATGGCCGGACATTTTCTCCAACTCTTTATTTTTTGGGTTTAAAAGGAAATTTATCCATGTGTATTTTATTCCTTGGTGTGAATTCTGTCCTTTTCACATACAATTCATGTTGAAATCAAAAGAAAGGAAACTGAATCAGGAGCAGATAGCACGAGTGCTTTAGTGAACAGATAAATTTTATTTGCTGGAACTCTCAAGGAATTGTTATAGCTCATCAATCACTAAGACCTGTATATTCTCTTTCTAGAGTAACTCTTGAATTTAATCCTTGCTCCCCAAGCTTCAGCCCTTTTTCCACAAAGGTGCATCTTCTATCTAACCCTCCCCTTACAGATCCTGCAACTTGCCACGCGTTATCAGAACTCCCTGTCTTTGAATAGGCAGCTTCCGCTACTTTCAGAGCCTTTCCTGCCCTTTCCTAGTTGGTAAATTCCCTTTCACCTTCCAAAACAGTTTATCAACTGCTCATGAAATCTTGTTTGGCTTACCCAGGCAAAACTGTGTCTCTTTAATGCCTTTTTGAATGAGCCCCTGCAAATAAACCCACCAATACATTTCTATTCTAATGAGAAACGAATAAAGATAATGCTGATGGCAGGGGACATTTATACAAGGCTCTATTTATCCAGACACCATGTTAAGTACTTTATGCAAACTATCTAATTCAAGGTTTATAATTAAAGAGCTCTTATAAATGTACAAAGAACAATCCATTTGCATTATAGACTTAGCAGAAACACATAAAATAAAAATCACCGATTCCAACTGAGGCAGACTAAAAACGGTTACAAATTATTTGCTTCTCCTGCCCTTGAGAAGTGGAGTCTAATTTTTTCCCCTTGTTTCCCAACTGGTCAGTAGAAGTGATGTTCCGGGACTTCTGAGGCTAGGTTCCAAGAATAAGAAGTCTTGCAGCTTCTACCAGTTCCTCTGGAACACTTTCTCTGGGATATCTGAGCCTCCACCTCTGACACCACCATGCTGGAGAGGCCACGGGTAGACACTGTAACTGAGCCCATTGTTCCAGCTATTGCCTTCAGGTCCCAGACACGTGACTGACTCCATCTTGGGCCCTTTAGATCAGCCCCTCTACCAACTGAATGCTACCAAGTCACCTCACCACCTCCCATGTAGAGCTGAAGAACTGCCCAGCTGAGTTCTGCATGAATTCCTGCCACACAAAATTATAGTCTAGCCACTAAGCTTTGGGGTAGTTTTCTGTGCAGCAATAGATAACTGGAAAACCCACTACTCAGAGAAAGCAATGATAATCATTTTCGTATCTTTTCCCACTTTCTTTTCTAATTTTGTCTAAGTACCTAACCTCCCTTTACTCTACATCTTTTTTCTTGTTATTTAACAGAGCTGGGTTCACGCTATAAATGCAGTTTTGTTTTTCATATCCACATAAATAAACCTTTTCTACTAACATTATAGGATTAACATTTCCTGACCTCATTAAAAATATTCATTATCAGGAAAAGTATAAACCTTTTCAAGGGTCTCGTCATATATTGCCAAAGTGCCATCACAAAATTCATTCTCCCAAGAGGAGTATTTCTTGATAGCTACACCATTAAGCTATGCCCAACACTAAATTATCATTTGCTAAGCCTTGCTAATTTGAAGTGGTAAATTGCTTCTCAATATAGTTTGAGTTTACATTTTTTATTACTAGGAAAAGTAAACACTTTTTTCATATCTTATTAGCCACTGTTATTTCTTCATCTATAAAACGGCTGGCCACATTTTTTTTAACCATTTCTGTTGAACAAGTATGTTTTTCTTACCCACATGAATGGATTCTTCACATGTCATGTATAATAGTCTTTGTCTTTATGGCAATACTTTAGCTATTTTGTTTGCCTTTTATAGGGATTTTGATTTATTAGTATCCTGTGTAAAAATTTTAAAGGTAATAATGGCTATTGTGTTTTCTATGTGATTGGCAAATGGCAGGTCCTTTACATAAGTCTGTGTATTCTAAAGGCTTAATGAGTTTGCTATTATTATTATCCCCTCTAATTTACAGATGAAGAAGCTAAGGCTTAATGAGTAAATAAGTTCCCATAAGATCACTCAGTAAGTGTTGGGGACCAAAATTCAGATCCAGAACCATGGGATCTTAAAGTCATTTCTCTTAACTTCTAAGCCCTATTGTTACCATATCTGGTGATTTTCCCCTTTTGAGATTAATTCCATGGCTTTTATGTCTGGAATGATCTTCCCTACTTCAGGATAAATCATACGCTTGCCAGAATTTCATCGATTTCTTTTGGATTTAATTTACCCTTTTAATACAGTAATAACTCCCCATTTATCTCTGATTTTATTAAATACACTGAATTTAATAAATTACTAAAATACCCTTGTATCTGCCTCTGAATTATTTTGTAGCAGTAATACATTATTAATAATTATTTTTGATGGGAAGGATAGTGGTTATTACTGAATTAAAAGGGTAAGTAGGAAAACCAAAACCATAAAAACCCTAGAAAATATTCATAAGCATTACTGATACATACTTGATATATGTTGATACATAATACTGATAAATATCATAATGTGGTTTAATTGGATATTTAATTTTCACTCAACATTATTGTTTTTGGAGTTCTTTGGGTATATTTTAGAATAACTTCATCAAATCCTAAAGTGATTTTTTTAGTATTCTAGAATTCTGATTGACAGTGCATTAAACTTACAAGTTGAGAGGAAATTTTTATTTAACATTTACTATGTGTCAGGTGTAAAACAGTGATAAACAAGACATATCGGATCCCCACATTCAGTGAGAAGATACAACTAAATCAGGCAATAAAAACAAAGGGTGATCAGTGCAAGATAATGGGAAGCATCCAGAAAAAGCGGCTAATTTGGACAGGCAGGATGAAGGAAAGCATTCTGGATAGGTAAAGAAAGTGATCCAATTAAAGAAAACAACATGTGCAAACACAGAGGACAATGAAATAATCAGATTTTCAAATTAAGGTCACTATGGCTAAATATCTCATTAAAATAGTCACCTCTACCACCAGAAACCAACCAACCTACAAAAACCCCTCTATTACTAAATTATTTTAACACTCTGTGCAGTTGTTATGTGATTCCATCTTGCTGTTGGTTATTTACCCCTAATCACTTTAATCAAAAACCAGAAGCCCTGAGAGGTGCATTTCAGAGATTTCCTAGCTGTTAAGGAGGTGCCTGGGTGGCTCTGTCGGTTAAGTGTCTGCCTTTGGCTCAGGGCATGATCCCAGAATCTCAAGATGGAGACCCACATCAGGCTCCCTGCTCAGCAGGGAGTCTACTTGTCCCTCTGACCCTTCCACTTCTTGTGCTTTTTCTCTCTCTCCCTCTCTTCTTCTCAAATAAATAAATACAATCTTAAAAAAAAAAAAAAAGGATTTCTTGGATCTCCTCATGTTTCTTCACCATTTTGTTTTCTAAGGAAGATGATGGAGCATCTGGCTGCCAGAATTAAGAAATGGCTGGTATGGATGACCTCTGTGAGCACTGATTCTGGCCTTTTTGTTGAACATCTCTTGTCCTTCAATAATAAAGATCCTTTCTATCACCATTCAATAATTTTGTAAAAAAGAACACCAATTGGGGGTGCCTGGGTGGCACAGTCGGTTCAGCGTCTGCCTTCGGCTCAGGTCATGATCCCAGAGTCCTGGGATCAAGCCCCGCATCGGGCTCCCTGCTCCATGGGAAGCCTGCTTCTCCCTCTCCCACTCCCCGTGCTTGTGTTCCCTCTCTCGCTGTGACTCTCTCTGTCAAGTAAATAAATAAATTCTCTAAAAAAAAAAAAGAACACCAATTGTCATTTCAGCCATGGAAAGATGACAAAATTAAGTACAAAAGTTTGGTAAAAAAAGCGATCCAATCAAAGAACACTGTATATGAGGAACACTAATATACATTTTTAAATGAAGAGGTTAAATAAAAAAGCAAATAGTCCACTGTCTGGATTATGTTTCCCCTCAAAGCAAACAGTAAAATTCATTTGTGTGTCCAATGTTCAGAAAGAAATGTAGATCTACAATAGACTGACAAAAGCTGTCTATAGAGAATTTTTGCCATAGAGAGGATTCTTACAAAGAGGACTGCGAAAGCACTTCCCAACAATGAGAATCTATGGTTGGTATGTATAAACATGGCTGAGATTTCTGAAGAAAATGCAAATAACAATACAAAGCCCTTGCAAGAACTCAAAACCTGTGTTTGTTGTTTGGGTCAAAGTTGACTGCACTAGAACATTCAGCCTTTGGAACCTGCACCGGGGAGCCTAATCCTCTATTCCTAGATGCATTACTGGCTGAAAAGTGGCAAATAAAATAAATCAGGTGTACTGGAGGGGCTTGCTCCCCGGAAAACATTCAAAGGTGTATTATTTATTCTTAAAGCAAAAGCAAAGAATCATTTTTACAAAAAATAAAAAATCATGACCCTGACTTTGTATTTCCTGATAAACCGATGCACAGATGATTTTCTTATAAGTAGGCAGAGCTGCGTCTCCTCTACTAAATATGTAGCATGATGATGACTTTTATTTAACTTATTTTTCAAGCAAGCCTTTTAAGACAGTGTATAATTATTCAGTGCACGGACTCTGGGGTCAGGCAGAGTCAGCATGGAAGGCAGGCTCCACCATTCATATGGAAGCTTAGGCTGATCCTTACCTCTGCCAAGCTTCGGTTTCCTCTCCTGGAAAGCAGTTCCCAGAATTGTAAGGCTTGAAGAAGACAATGCATCTAAAGCACGTAAGCCACGTAAAGCTACTATGCAGCCCTGGCACTAACAGGAGCTCTGTGGTGGTGGATGAGACGGCAGTGAGGAGTAGCTATCTTACAACCTCAGTCCTATCGGCTTGTACAAACTTCAGAATGGTTTCTCAAACTCAAAGATAAAAGTGGGAGCGGTTTGGCAAAAGAAAGATGATAAGAGCTTTTGGCGAGATTCATAGATTTGACAAAATGAAACCCAAGTTACAGACACGATCCTCTACGACCTTTCGCAACACGGGAAATCTGAGGTCAAATTCGTGTTCTTAAAGCAGGTTTGCTTATGACCCATGGTTGTCTCACAGGTGCATAAAAATCACATATATTCCTCCTGACCATAAATAGTCACTTAAACTCTTAAACTTTTCATCTTTTTATGCTTCTACCATAAAATTATTCCCTTATATGGGTGTGGTGTAGCTCGATCTGAGATAAACCAGATGAAAACACCTCACTAAAGGTAAGGTACTACACATTCACTGAGCCAATATGCACTGTGTGCTTCTTGTATGTCAGGCATATTCCAGGTGAAGGGAAAGCATGGATACATAAATGATAAGATGCTGCTCTGTCAGTTTGGGTGCAGCTGTGGCTCAGGGAGATGGACACAAAGAACCATAAGCCACGCCATGACTGACATGTGTGATCACGGATGCATGTGTGCAGGGCTACGGCACACTAAAAAAAAAAAAGCCATTCCTGTGTTAAGACAGACATCCTCTATCAGTTGAAAAGTCCTTTTTAACAATTAATTGGCTATTTCACACCCAACAGGTGCTCAAAATTTGTGCTGTCTGCAGTCATTATTTAACTATTTAGAGATTCTCCTCCCACTACATAATGTCAACTCCGCAATAGCAGAGGCCTTGTTTTTCTCATTTACTAATGCAGCCTCAGTGCCAAGAATGGTGTGTGGTGTCTGGTAGATGCTCAGTAAATATTTGTTGGATGGCAGGATAGCTTTTATGTTGTGCCTACATAAGAAATAATCCCTATTTAGGGATCATTTCATTAGCATTCCTACAAAAACAAAATATTTGCTTATAAACTTTGGTCTGTATTTTCCTTGGTTTTTTTTTTTTTTTTTTTTTACTCTATTCTTTTGTCACGCTCAGAAGGAACCACTGAATTAGTCTATTTCCTAATCAGTATACTGATTATTCGTAAGAAGAATTTAATCCAGTGGGTGCCACTAGGAACTATTCTGGTCAGTAAAGAGTGCTGGTGACATATGCCTTGGTTAGTGTATTTATCATATTTAAATGGACAGCTTTCCTCTAAAGAATTGTATTAATGGGATTATTGCTAATATACCTTTTTCTCACTTAGACTATGATCTTTTAAAAAAATCTCTACAGGAGCAAAAGAAAACAAATCCATCAAACAAAAGTTACCTAAAAACAAAACAAAACAAACAATATTATATATATATATGATAGAGGCATGTAAGTATTTTCCTTCTACTCCCAAAACACTCTACATGTATAAGTTTTGTAATGTTTTTATATTTTGTTTTTCTACCAAAACTAAAGTGAAAGAATACAAAGTAAAAAAGAAAGAAGAAAAATTCTATATTTTTCAGTAGAGTTAATAACCAGGAATGTGAAACCCAAATTTTTCCAATTTTATTTCCTCATTTTTTTCTATTTAAATATTATGAATCCAAAATGGTGCAAGAAAAACAAACTTCCAACACTTAGTAATATATCAAACAAACAAAACAGCAACACTAAACAAAACAAAACCATCACTGGAAAAAAGATTATACCAACTTTACATGGACTAAGTACAAAAGGGAATCTTCTGTACTCTTGTCAAACCACAATAAAGATTTTAAAAACAAAATCATATGAGTGGATAATAATAGAAACAGCTCCATGTGCCAGGTGCTGTTGGTAATTTATCAATTTTTAACAAATATTTTCTCTTGAAATAGACTTTTTTGCAATTTTGTTTTGCTCATTTGTTCCTTTTTTAAGAGCTCAAAATCAAGGTATTGAAAAAAGTAAGAACAGTGTTTGTGTGCGGTCAGAACATATTCCTATCAAAAACACAGGGTATGACCTGTGTATAATGGGCCAACTGTAGATTTTTTTCCCTGCACAGACACAAAATGACATAAATTATAAGCTAGCACTGCCCCTACTGGAAAACACTGAGGAAAGACAGTGCTGAAGAGAACCACATACAGTGCTCCCCCTAAAGAATGTGCGACTGTAGGATATTTGGATCATGCGACATTCCTCATTCAACCTTCATCACTTCCAGTGCCAACACATTCTGGAGGAAAAGAGACAGATCAGCTTCCATTCAGCACTATCCCACCCTGCTTTGAGTCCCTTAATTCCAAAGTAAAGAATGGGAGGAACAGAGGCGGATACCAAGGCACAGATATTCAGTCAAGGTGCTCAGGTTGGCCAAATCCTCACAGTGTCCCTCGCCAGAAAAAAGCCTAAGGTCCTGAATAAATATTTCTCTTACTTTTGAGGATTAGGAGCCTCTGGCCAAAAGAGAGAGAGAGAGAAAAGCTGGGGGAGAAATGTACACCCAGGCCCAAGCCTACTGTCTAATATCAGGTACCCACTCACATCAAGCTAACCTCTAGCAGCACTCTCAGAATCCTTAAGTCAGAAGTGAAGTGGTCAGTAAGGTCCTGTAGATATTCAGCCAACCTCGGCATAGGCTTCCTTTAGAAAGACCTGCCCTTAAGTTATACCCAAGATTTCCTGTGAATGAGCATAAACAAAACTTGGTTTCTCTAAGGCTGACTAACATTAAAAAAAAAAAATCAATTAAACGGTGTTATTTCCTTCCATTCTTAGGAGCCCAGATGTTTAAAAAAGAAAAAAAAAAATCCCAGAAACCACTGGGGTAGACAGCATAGTACAAACAGAGAGAGGGAGTGGCTCGGGACAGAAGATTCAGTCAGCGCAGGGAAGCACAGATCATTATTATTTCCCTTTTGGTCAAGCAAACCAGAATGGTTGTAGCCCTTGTTTTTCACCAAACAAATACTCACCCAGATGTGCCTTTGGCCACTGGCATAAATCTATATTTGAAACTTTTTTGGTAGACCCACAAAATGCTACGAACCAAAACTGTTAGCCTTAAGCTTACTTTGCCTGATTACTAACTCTGGCTTTCAGCTGGAATAACATATGATATCATTGCTTCTAAGGCAAGCCCAGTTTAAAAGCGATCACTCACTTAGCCTATATATTCGACTCTTGCCTTCTAATCAGATGGTGGCACAAATTCACCTAACTCCAAAACCTGGCGATGTGCCCTCCCTAGGCAAAGAAACAAGAGATTCATGGGTGGGGTTTTTTTTTTTTTTCTGTTTTTCCATTTGTCTCTCTCTTTTATTATTCAAAAATACAATACTTTAATGTGATAGAGGAGAACGACATCAAAATAAAATATTCTGCAAGAGAAAAGTGAAATGAAGATGATGTATCCTAATGGAGAAATGTACAAGTCTCATAAGATTTCAACAAAAGGTTTGCTGGGGAGTAAAACTCAAGATGAAAATCTAACCTGGTTGCCAAATTAATAGATATATCAAGGAAAAATAAATTAGTGGACAAGGAAGCATTTTAATGATCTCAGTACTCACAGATGCATATATGCAAATAAATGCATATAAAGTTATCAAATAAATGCATATAAACTGAACATTTAGTTAACAGGCTATGTAGGCCCTACTATGTTTTGAAAACTTTTTCATCCGAATTCCTGAGAACGAGTGGAATGTGAGACAGAAGTGGCCAATAGTCATTTTGCCATTTTGCCCCAGGACAAATATTCCAGCAATACACAGTAGTGAAGGGCATGGCTTCAATCAGACACATCTAGGTCTTACCCTGGCTCCAATACTGACTACGAGCAGTAAGACCACAGTCAAATTCATAACTTGTCCAACCTCTGCTATATGGGGCTCAAATCTGAATCAGCAGTTCTGAAAGTTTATTTATAAATTGGTTGATGAGAATCTAGGACTTACTTTTTTCACAGAGGCAACACTGTAAGTGCAGTACTCAGGTACTCGGACCCGCCCAGAAAATCCTATCTTGTCCCAGATCCCTGGAGATGGCACAAATGGTACTAATGTCCTGAGAGCTAATCCACAGTACAAAATAAACTATGCACATCCAAGAAACCATGAATGGCTCGGTTGTGTCCAGCAGACAGCACGTGCTCAATGATTGATATTACATGGAATGAACAGAATATTTTCTTTTGAAAAAGGCTTCTCGGCTGATTTTCCCTCTACCACTCAAAAGTGACACCTCTCTTGGCAGAGAACTAGAAGGCAGGGGCTTCCCTGGGCGAAGACAGAAAGTGATGAAGAGATGATTTATATTTCTGAGAACCAGAAAAGCTTATTCTAGTTACAGTGTCTCACCAGGTGTTCTGAATTGTGGGGGGGAAAGATGGGTAGAAGTCTTGTCAATTAATAAAAGAGTCTAATCATGTGAGCCCCTGAGGGACCAACATGTTAGTCTATTCAGATCTCTTTAATTCCAAATGTCTTTCATCTGTGACTTTTTCAGCAAATTTGTTTGGAAATTTTTAAAACTCTAACAATTTATGGTTGCATTAAAATGAGCTAAATCTCATACACTATTTCCAAATACTCCACAACCTGGCAATATTTAAGAGGACAGGCCTTGAGACAATTCATTATTTTGACTACTTTCTCATGAGGTCATAAAATGAATTACAAGGCTCACAGAAGAAGCTGCTGTGATGAAAACGGCAGCCAAAGATGTCCATGTTAATCAGAATGTAGTTTAGCGAGTGTCACAAAGACCCAAAGTTATAGTGGCTTAGGCAAGATAGGAATGTATTTCTCAGTTACATAAAGTCCAGGTAGGTGATCCAGGGCTGGTACGGTGTTCACGTTATCTTCAGCAAACCAACCGTGGACCTTCCATCATTTGTTCAAACATCTCCAACACACAGCTTCCTGTCATGACCCAGATGGCCACGCCTGCTCCTGCCATCCTGGCTGCATTTCAGCACGTGGGAGCAAAGGGTTAGAGGCGTGTACCTACCCTTTCCGTGCACAGCCTGAAGGTGGCCCACATCACTTCTACCTGTGTCTCATCACTAGAACCTAGCTGCAAAGGTGACTGGGAAGTGTATTTATTATTGTGGGTGGCCATGTGCTCCGGAAGAAGTCAGAACAGGTGTTAACATAAAGAAGCCTCTGTTCTATGTCCATATAAGGCATCATTTTTGACTCTAGTAAAGCTCGTATTTATTCATACTCAGGTGCTAATCTGTGGCAAGTAAACTCCATATTTATAACAAACTTCTCAAATGCCCACAGGCAGACAGTTAAGCCTGCTATTGCAAGCATGAAAATGAGGATGTACATTCTGGGACGTACTCACAGACAAGGTCAATAGAGTCCCTAGTCTCACTTATCTTACAGTCTAGCAAGGAAGACATTGAATGTGTAACCAAAACATGTCAGTGAAGGAGAAGCAAAATGAAAACAAAGTAATACACAAAGCTACTCAGGGAAGGCTTGGCGTGTGTGTGTGTGTGTGTGTGTAACCAAAACATGTCAGTGAAGGAGAAGCAAAATGAAAACAAAGTAATGCACAAAGCTACTCAGGGAAGGCTTGGCGTGTGTGTGTGTGCGCGCGTGCGCGCATGTGTTCGAGTGTGGGTGCAGATGTGCCTGGGAAGAGAAGATGTATGATTCAATACTGAAGTTAATACTTAAGAGCCAGGAATAATGTGGAGCACTCCAAAACCAGGAGAAAGAGGATATACAAAGCAATCTATAGAGAAAGGAGGATAAACAAAGCAAATGGTTAGGAAAGTTGAGAGACCATACAACCTTTGTATTCGGAAATTATTGTTTTCACTTGTTCTAAACAGTGCTTTTTAGTGTTTATATTTCTTAAATAAAGTTAACTAATTTCAGGTCTGTTGTTCTAACTAAATTTTAGTTCAAAACAAGTAATCAGTAGCTGTGAATAAAATGTCTCAAATGTTTTTAATCAAAATGAGTTACATACAAAACAGGTAAAAAATAAGCAAATTCAATAATTGTATTTCTTACATTAGTATTGCTTTAAAACACTAATCATGGGTTTATTTTTTTTTTAAGATTTTATTTATTTATTTGACAGAGAGCACAAGTAGGGGAAGCAGCAGGGGTAGAGGGAGAGGGAGAAGCAGACTCCCCGCCGAGCGGGGAGTCTGATGCGGGGCTCGATCCCAGGACCCCAGGATCATGACCTGAGCCAAAAGCAGACGTTTAACCATCCAAGCCACCCAGGCGCCCCAATCATGGGTTTATTTTAATTAAGATAATCTGTCATGATTTTTAACAATTTAAAGGCACAGTTTTTATATTTAAAATATTATACAGTTACATATCACTATAGGGACCCAAGCTAAGTCAACACATTGTTGAGCTATCAAGAATCCACTGAGAAAAATCTTAACCTAAGACCTCATAGTGCCAGCCCAAGAGGTCATCCCCAAAGCACCCATCCCTGGTCCTAAAGCAGATTAGGGGAAAGTTCAGTGTCACTTAAATAATCTTGATGTATTCACAGCATAGTTCACTAGGCACAGACTTGATGAAAAAAAAAAGTCACCTCCTCAGTTCACAAAAGGTGCTAACATGAAATGAATACCCCAAGTGACAAACCCTTTGTCACACTCCTAGCCAGTGAAGGCAAACTGCCCACTCCAATGTCACTATTTTAACCCAATGCGCAATACAGCAGTCAGGGAGACACCAAATCTGGGGGATTTTTCATCTGCTTCCTACCTTTAAAGCCCCATTTTTTGACTTAAAGATACCACACACCATTAGCAAGAAACAGAATACTGCCATTAAACTAAGAAATACCATGAATTTCAGGATGCATCCCAATTTCAGAAATACTAAAATGCGAAAAAAAACAGACATCTTAGAATCAATGAGAAATGGTAGTATTCTTCTGACCAAATCTGCCCCTTTTCGTTTTCAGAATGAAAAATTACCGTTGCTATTTTCAACCTAATTATCAAAAAAGAAAGTTTTCGCAATCTCCCTCCTACCTCTCTTTGTAACAACTGCTTAATACAAATGTCCAAAGAGGTAACTGGTAAATCTCCATTTAACTCTTCTCCAAAAATATTTAAGACATTTCATTCAAAACAACTGCTCATTACTGTAGGGCTCTCCAAGGGGGCCATCAAAAAAAATAGCATTCCCCCTTCCCAGCCATGGTTCTGAACAAGTTGAGAAATAAAGCAGACCTTAGTAAAGGCATGAGCCCAAACATCACTTTTATTAATGATACAAGGCCAGCCTGGGTGGTAAAGTATTAGGTCTGTTAGCCATGTTGGCTTGTTCCTTTGGAGCTCCAGAACGCAGCAGTCTTTTCCTCCAGGTCGGAGGCAAGCTCTGACCGGGTAAGCCCTCCCATGAAGACCCAGGGCACAGCACCTGCTTCGTGCTGCCAGCATGCTCTAAAGAAGAAGAAGAGTGGAGAAAGAAGGTGGCAGATTCTGGTCCTGAAAGAGCTGAGTACCACAGTGCTCTCCATAGGCAGAGCCCCTCTCGAGAGGAGAAAAGGCAGGGTTGAGCCCGTTCAATCATCTCAAATTTGCTAACCAGAAAAAAACACCCCTCTTCCCAAGAGAGGAGGCTGCAAGGGTCAGAGACAGACTAGGAGCATGGCTAGGAAAAGCCCCTCCTCATGGAAATCAGGAATGGGGGAAACTAGTTGCTCTCTCATACTTGCCTTTGTAGTCATTTTGATGTAATACTGTGAAAAACACTGTGACATAATAAGAAATATATTTTTAGTCTCTGCCCCCAGTTCCCGGCACAAAGATTCTAAAACCCTTGTGTTTTCCTGAGCGATAGGGGTGCTAGGAGCATCGTTTGTTCTAATATTTGGTCTTTGACCCTGGTTCCTGATACATAGAACTCCTAAATCCCTTGGAATTTCCTGGGTGATAGGAGCATCTTTTGTTCTAATGAGGTAACTCTTGGTAGATTCCTAGATAGTTCCCGGGGACTGGTCACCAGAAAGACCAAGCCATGAGTAGAAGCTTAGAACTTTCAACCTCATCCCCCCATCCTCCAGGGAAAGGGGAGGGGCTAGATACTGAGTCAATCATCCCTACATGATGAAGCCTCCACAAAAGTCCCTAAAGAATACAGCTTTTGGGTTGGTAAACACATCGATATGCTGGGAGGGTGGCACATCCCAACCACACGGGGACAGAATCTCCTGCACTAAAGACCCTTCCAGGGGCGCCTGGGTGGCTCAGTTGTTAAGCTTCTGCCTTCGGCTCGGGTCATGATCCCGGGGTCCTGGGATCGAGTCCCACATCGGGCTCCCTTGCTCAGCGGGAAGCCTGCTTCTCCCTCTCCCACTCCCCCTGCTTGTGTTCCTGCTCTCGCTATCTCTCTCTCTGTCAAATAAATAAAATCTTAAAAAAAAAAAAAAAAAGACCCTTCCAGACCTCACCCTATGTACCTCTTAATCTGAGTGTTCATTTTTATCCTTTGTAATATCCTTTGTAATAAACTGGTAAACTTAAATAAATGTATCCCTGAGTTTTGTGAGCCACTATAGCAAATTATCAAACCCAAGGAAGGGGTCTAACCCAGGGGGTCTGCACTAGGCCCATGTAGTTAGTGTCATGACTGAAATGTAGGACATCCAGTTGGAGTCTAGAGTTGGAGAATTGGTTGGTGTAGGAAAAGCCCTACACGTTTGGTGTCAGAACTGCTGAGAATAGTGTATAAAAGAAATAAGAGGTTTTCTTTTAAACATGCTCCAATTTTCCTTCTCAGGAAAAACCCTATGAAAAATCGCCTTAATCTATAAACGACACTCAGGTCTGACTTTGGGGATCATCTTTTTCTGCCTCTTATCTCACTCTTTACCCAAATGATGTCACCAGTACTTTTGCAAGTGACAATTCATAACAAAACAGGACCTCCCAGGGTGTCGGTGAAGTCAGGCATGGAACTGAAATGAGGCATGACGCTTCCAAGCCATGCCACAAGGCTAGGGACCACATAGAAGCTCTAGAGGACCGGGAAGGTAAACCCCAATTTGTTATAGCACAAGCAGACACACTTACTTAGCTTAAGGAAATCTGATTTGTTATTGAAGAGATATTCTAAAATTTAGTCTATCATAAAAGGAACTCATTCTACCCATTAGAAACTTCTTTGACTTTTAGTAAATGGGATGCCTACTTTTCATTTCAAAGGCAGGTAGAATTTAAAACTAAAGCAACATGTACCTGGGTTATCTTGAGTGGCTTTGTAACTCATTTGTATTTGATTTAAAAATCACTTTCCAAGTTGGATTTTTTAATTTAGAAATATAAATTCTGCCTAAAAAAATAACTGGAGATAGAGAACACATATGTACATGGTCTGTTTTTTAGGAAGTATAAACCCAGCTCCCTCTTGTACACAGAGTTTGCTACTGTTTCATAGCCACAATAAATTATGGTCAATAAAGTTTTTCTTTGTGACAATTAGCATAAGAACATCAGATTTGCATTGGAGACACTGGGTGTTATATGCAACTAATGAATTATTGAACACTACATCAAAAACTAATGATGTACTGGGTGCCTGGGTGGCTCAGTCATTAAGTGTCTGCCTTCGGCTCAGGTGATGATACAGGGTCCTGGGATCGAGCCCCGCATCGGCTCCCTGCTCAGCGGGAAGCCTGCTTCTCCCTCACCCACTCCCCCTGCTTGTGTTTCCTCTCTCGCTGTGTCTCTCTCTGTCAAATAAATAAATAAAATCTTAAAAAAAAAAAACTAATGATGTACTATATGTTGGCTAATTGAACTTAATAAAAAAAAGAAAGATATGTATTGTAGAAACAATGGGATTTACATCTAGATTTACATAGTAAAAATGTTGTGAAACATTATCAAACAGTAAGTACAAAAAGGCAGCAACATCTTTCTAAGTAACAATCTCATTTTTTGTTAACAAATTTTAAGTTAGAAAAACAAAGTCTAGGTGAGAGTATGTTAAAGGCATTGCTCGCATAAAATAAATTGGCATTTGTAATATTTTTAGTTCAGCTGAAAGAATAAATAATAACTACTATTTATTGAGCACTTATTCCATGCCAAGCCCTGTACTTAGTGATGCACATATATAATTTTATTCAGTCCTAACAATAACAAACACTACGAGGTAGGCAATTTAATCCTAATTAGAAGAGGTGACTAAATGAAACTTTCTTGCTATACTATAAAAAGAGAATTCTTTGTAGGCTGCCACCCAAATTAAGTAAATCTATACTTTGATTTAAAAAAAAAAAAGCAAAGCTACTCTTACAAGTGAATACATTCATTACAGAATCATAAATGTATCCATGTTCAGGTGAAATTTGCTCTTTTCTACATTTTAAACTTGAAACAGAAACAATTATCTTTTAATGAGCACACATGTACCAAACGCCTGAAACATAGACTGTGATTTTGGACCTTGGAGATAAGGGAGAGGAAAAGGAGTTGAGAAGGTATTTTATCTCCTTTGGTTTTTAAAAGCATATTCACTGCTGATAAATATTAGATTTTTCCCAACAACACTCAAAATAGTTTCCCTTTTGAGCACATAACATTATCTTTCTGTCATTTTCAGAAGCCTGAGCCAAACGTAAGTCTTATGAATTGTACTCAGATCTGTTGCTGACTTGTCATGAAATTGCCAAAACCACTGAACTGAGAGATGGTAGCGTAGAGGAAAGGCAGTAACCTGTGTTTAATTATAGATTCTCAGGACCAATTCCTTTTTCTTAACCAAGACTGTCTATAATGTTAGTTATAAAGTCAACATTGAGGTCCCGGTGACAGACGCATGGTAGAGAGTGGTGGAAATGAGTCTCCAAAGAAATAAACAACTCTCAATGCTGGCTGAGATTTGCATCTAGGTGGCTCTCAAGCTCTTGGGGAAAAGCTAGGAGTCGCCCTCATCTTCAAAATAAACTTAGATGCTCTAGTTTCAAACCAAAGTCCATAAAAGGGACAGTTCACCGTACACTAGGACTTGTTACACTAATGGATAAGTGTGTACCATATAAAGTAAGCACGGCCATAAACAAAGAGCAATTAGGATGGCCAATCTACAAGCTCGCCTATGCTAAAGCACTAACTTGCAAGGACCCAGAAATGACTGAGAGCACAGTGCTAGCCTGGATCATGTGCAATTACGATAAAAGTAGGGTTTTGGCATTTTAAATGCTTACTTCTTTTTCCCAGTGTTTTTATTCCTTTCCACTTGCTGAAAGAACCACACCAAGTCTTGTGGTCACATCTGAGGCAGTCTAATATGCAACAGGATTCTAACGATTAATTATAAATATAAGATGGCTTAGAATTAATACTGTGTCAAGTTTCTTCAGAAACCTCTAGTGCGTTGAAAGATTATCATTCCTGAGAGAAAACTGCTCTGCCTTGTTTTGAAACACCTTTTTTAGATTTTGGAGCTGCGGGAAGCAGAGGGTGAGGGCGTTGTGTGTGGTAGGGCAGTGAGGAGGGAAGGAGTTGGAGAAGAGGCCTAGAGCAGGTTATCAGAGCCCAACGGAATGAAAAAGGGTATCCATGTGGGGGAAGCAACCGTGCAGGCTGTCGCCATCAAAGGAGGGTGAGGAGGGCATCTTTACATGGTGGGTGGCAGAACCCAGCACTGTTGGAACCCCAGGAGGATAGAGAGGACATCCACGGGGAAGCTGGAGGCAGTGAGGGCCCAGTGCAGGGTATCAGAACCTGAGCAAGGTGGGTGGGTGGGTGGGGTACAAAAGTCTACCAAGGCCCCTGTGGGGTGAGGAGGGCATGGTAGGAGGGGGGACACGGGATGTAGGGGGAAATGAAGCAGCAGGCCTATATGGGTTGTTAGAACCAAAGGAGGTGAGAAAAGCATTCATTGGAGGTTGGAGGAGAGTAATACCCCAAGACCCTGCCAGGACCTGAGCAGGGAGGTCAGAGCATGTAAACAGGGGGTTGGCAATGGCAGTACTCTGGCAGGGAGCCAGAGCCTGCAGAGTGAGGAGGCATCTGTGCCACGGGAGCAGTGATGGGGCCTGCTGGGGGCTCTGGAGCCTGAGAGGAGTGAGGAGGACACCCATGGATGAGGGCGAGGCAGGGGTAGCACGGCGCCAGATGTCAGAGCACAAGCGACATAAGAAAGGCATCCCTGTGGGGGTTTCAGCAGGGCCACCTGGGTGTGAAGCAAAAGAGAATATCTATGTGGACTTGGCCATGGCCTACAACAGGAAGAGAGAGCTCAGGCGAGGTGCGGAGGGCATGAGAGGGGCAGCACCTCTAATGGAAGATTGATTATGTATGGGGGGAGTTTGTCACGTCATTAAATATGTTGAGGGTAATGGGAGACAGGTTCTTCACTGTCAGAGAGGGAAGTTACAAATATGTAAAGGGAGAACGCTACAATAACCCTGTGGTATTCGATTAGAATTGGGGCATTCGTATGAACTCCTGGCCTTAAACAGATAGGTATAGGCATCGGTACAGATGAGATCGACAGATGCAGAGATAGATAGCTGAATCTTTAGAATGATTCATAAAATACTGCTAATACTGACCAAAATAAGACCAAAGCGAGCACATTAAAAATACGAGGCATTTAAAAATGGAATATAACTATGTATTCAAAGGAGATTTAAATTCTTATGAGAATCCTATGAATCAATTTATGCTAATAAATTTGAAAATAAAAATGAATAGCCGATTTAAGCTAATATAAACTACCAAAATAATCTCAAGAGGAAACAAAAGAATTAAATAGATCTAGAAACATTTAAATAACTAAATTGGCAATAAAAATCTAAATCTAAAAACAACAGAGCTATTTGAGATGATTCCTTAGAGATACTTCACTGCTGAGCAACTGTGATTCCTTTCTTATATAAATAGCTCCAGAAAATACAAAAATGAAACTCACCCTGATTTTAAAAAAACTACCATAACCTTTGTTTCAAAACCAGACAACAGAGCACAATGAAGAAAAATTATATGCTAATTTCACCTATGAGCATAAATGAAAATAGCTAAGTGTTAGCAAACTAAATCCAGTTGTGTGTGTGTGTGTGTGTGTGTGTGTGTGTGTGTATGTGTAAGACCAAGTTGAACTTATCCAGGAATGCAATAATGATTATTTAACATTAAAAAAATTATATATACAATTCACCACTTAACAATTAAGGGAGAAAAAACCCTACATAGCCATCTAAAAAAATTCATAATGAATTTAGAAATGAGACTCAACACTCATGAATGATAAAAAACAACAACAAAACAACAATTCAGTAAACTAGGTTTAGGAAGAAACTTTCTAAGCTTAATTAAAGAAAAAAACCCTCAGCAAACAATATTTAATGGTAAAATTTTAGAACATTTTCTTTAAAGTCAGGAATAAGATGAAGATGCCTCTTTTCACTGCCTCTGTTGAAGAGTGTCCTAGTATCTGGTCAGAGCACTAAAAAGAAAGTGGTATCAAGAAAGCGTAGAACGGAAGAAACAAACACAAATGCCAATGCAAAGTTGATGGACATGTGATCACCAGGCAAAAGTGAAGAGTTTCCCTACATGCCAGCAACGGACAGTCAGAAAATTGAATCTTTAAAAATTCAATTCACAGTGGTATTAAAATCTTTAAAATACCCACAAATAAATCTAATTCCCTCTTAGAAAGAAAATCATAAGCTGGACATGCTGATTTTAAGACATTGTGGTATTAATTCTGTGACAGATAAACTGGCCACTGAAACAGACTAGAAACTGAGAAATAAACTCACTGTTATATGGTATTTTAGTACATTACATATCAATAGGAAAAAGATGAATATCTTTTGGCTCTAAATAAGAAAACCAACATTTTTTTAAAAGATTTTATTTGAGAGAGAGAGAGAGAGATAGCGAGAGAGAACATGAAGGAGAGGGAGAAGCAGACTCCCTGCTGGGCCAGGAGCCCAGTGTGGGGCTCAATCCCAGAACCCTGGGATCATGACCTGAGCCAAAGGCAGACGCTTAACGACTGAGCCACGCAGGCGCCCTGAGAAAACCAACATTTTTTAAGTGGCTCAAAAATGAGAAGAATTATTATCTCACAAAACAAGATATTTGAGCTAAGGTTCAAAGTCATCAAAGATCCAAGTTCTGCCTGTCCTCCTCAGGATCTCAGTGAGCTCCCTTCATTATCACAAAATGCTCATGTCTCAAACATCAAGAAGCAGAAAAAAGAGACTGTTTCTTCATTACGTATCTTCTGTCAGGGCAAAAGAAAATCCTCCCTAGAAACACTTCCAGCAAACTACTCTTTGCTTGTCTTTGGCTTGAACTGCTAAACTAATCATTAGGTAGGGAAATGAGAATGCCAATGTACTCTGAGAGCAATCAGGATTTGCCTGAATCATTTGGGAAAAGAGTAGACACTGGAACAAATTGGTGTTCTGCCAACATGAGAAAGAGGAAAATGACTCTTAGGTAAGTAATTTATGGTACAATGGAGTATTCGATAAATAGCGTGGGGAGACTAGACTATTCATATGGAAGAAAAGAAAGCTAGATCTGAATAATACCATAAACAAAAATAAATTCCATGTGGATTAAAATTTCAAATGTCAAAAGTTAATTTTTAGCAGAAAATACAGAACAATATGTTTTGAAATCAGGGGTAGAAATAGATGTCTAGGGGCACCTGGGTGGCTCAGTCGTTAAGCGTCTGCCTTCAGCTCAGGTCATGATCCCGGGGTCCTGGGATCGAGCCCCGCATCAGGCTCCCTGCTCTGCGGGAAGCCTGCTTCTCCCTCTCCCTCTGCCCCTGCTTGTGTTCCCTCTCTCGCTGTTCCTCTCTCTGTCAAATAAATAAATAAAATCTTTTTAAAAAAAAGAAATCTATTTCTTTTTTTTTTTAAGATTTTATTTATTTATTTGAGAGAGAGAGAATGAGAGAGAAAGCACATGAGAGGGGTTAGGGTCAGAGGGAGAAGCAGACTCTCCGCCAAGCAGGGAGCCCGATGTGGGACTCGATCCAGGGACTCCAGAATCATGACCTGAGCCGAAGGCAGTCGCCCAACCAACTGAGCCACCCAGCGCCCCAGTAGATTTCTAATATAAACCACAAATAAGTACAAATCATAAAGGATAATATTAATTAGTTAGAATATATTAAAATTTTAAACTTTTGTACAATATACTGGCATTAAAGTTAGAAGACAAACCATAGCCACAGTGAAGTATTTGCATGATGTAAGACAGTTTTCTGTTACCCAATAGATAAAAAGGGGCACAGTACAAGTATGAGCAATTGACAGAAGAGGAAAACTGAAGAGTCAGTAAATACTATAAAAGATGCTCAACCTCATCAGTAGTCAGAGAATTGCAAACTTATATAAAGAAATAACACTGACCCACTATTAAAAAATGTTCTACTTTGATAATACTGAGTACTGGACACTATGTGGGGAAACAAAATGTCATCCATGCCTAGCAGAAGGGTCAACTAGGTCAACCTCTTTGGTGATCACTTTGTTGATATTTAGTAAATTCAACAATATGCATTGTCAGTAATCTAACATCCTTTCCAATATATGTATCCTAGAGAAACTCTTTCACATGTATACCAAAACACATGGTCTAGAATATTCACCACATTCTTTCTTGTTTCTCTCTCTCTCTCCCTCCCTCTACACACACATACACACACACACATGAATATAGAATAGCTTAATTATACAACAATATGAATTGTATAAATAAAGTGTATATTCATATAATCAAATAGTATGGTATAGTTCAAATAAATGAACTAGATCTATAGATGTCAACTTGAATTATCTTAAAAATAGAATGTTGAGAGGAAAACACAAGTTGTTTAGGAATATTTATAGTACAATATTACTTACATAAAAAGTAAAACCCAGAGCACAATACTCTGTATTATTTATGGATAAATAAGTATTTAATAAAAATACAGAAACAAGGAATCGTGTTTGTGATTACCTCTGGAAAAGAAAAAAGAAGAATCAGAGCAATGAAAGGTATAAGTATCAGAGATGTTTCAACTTTATTTGTTTTATTTCTTTAATGAAAAGGATATAAAAATATTAAAAATGGATAAATTACATTGAGTCTACGTGGGGAGTACATATAGATATGTCATATTATTTTATTTTCATTTGAAATGCTTTATAATTTTTTAAGTTTTCCATGAAAATATTTCATCAATCATGAAAAGGTCCTAACCCCATACAAATCACTTCAAATTCACTACATTCAAAAATGTAGTTTGCCTTCATTCATCTTTTACTAAGCATCATTTTAAGCCACATGCTATATGTTGTTTGAGGATTAAAGACTAGTTAGTGTCAGAATAAATGTAAATAGTAGTAATATTCTGCAAGGAAAGTAGCAAGGATTGAATAAAGATACCATTAAGATCAAGAAAGGTCCAAATGGCATAAAATTGAAAAGAGGTTAGTCAAATGCTCAAAAAACATTCTTGGTATTGAGTGAGAAGCCAAAGATGTCACTGTCAAAAAAAACCCAAATAAAAACAAAGCGAAAAACAAAAAATCAAAGGTATGGAAAATTTCTACTAAAATTTTAATTTGGAGGCTCTTAGAGAATATGATATAGAGTATATGTCAACAATATGACTTATTACTAAGACTACAATAAACATCAAAGTTTTTTCCTGGAAGCAAGCATTTTAACTATTAATATCCCAAGAAACTCCCATAGCAACATACCTGAAGAAGAAGTCTTTCAAAAGCCAGAAAGTTGTCCCACTTGGCAGTCTGCGGGTGTTTCAGAGTTTGAACTGTGGCCAGCCCAAGCTGTAGGAGCCCACAGTGATTCACTAAAGCTTTGACGTTGTTCTTGAAGAGCTGAATATAGGACATGAGCTGCCCCGGAGTGGCTCTCCCTGGAGAAACATAATAATTTATCAGTAGTAAAATCATGAGAAGAATGCCATTAATAATATTACTGCTTCCTACTGGCACAGAATTTCAGAGTTGGCTGCAAGCTTTCCTAAGCTCTTGTGATTCTTACAACAATATGGTGACAGTAGCAAATTTGAAACTATTACCTGCCTTTTACAAGTAAAGAAACAGGGGGCACCTGAGTGGCTCAGTTGGTTAAGCATCCGACTCTTGATCTCAGTTTGGGTCTTCATCTCAGGGTCCTGAGTTCAAGCCCTGCATTGGGCTTCATGCTGGGCATGGAGCCCACTTAAAAAAAAAAAACAAACTGGGGCACCTGGGTGGCACAGTTGGTTAAGTGTCCGACTCTTGGTTTCACTTCAGGTCGTAATGTCAGGGTCATGAGATCAAGCCCTGCATCAGGCTCCACACTCAGCAAGGAGTATGCTTGAGATTCTCTCTCCCTCTGCCCCTCCCACTCATGCTCTCTCTCTCTCTAAAAATAAATGAACAAATCTTTAAAATGTAAATAAATAAAAATTTAAAAATTTAAAGAAAACACACAAGTAGAGAAACATATTAAGTGATCTGGCCAAGGCTATATTACTAGTAGAACTTATTTTATAATTCTGCAATGCCCCACAAATAAATTCTCAAAGTCATCCAAATAAGCATTCTTTGAGCTCAACATGGAGTGCCTCTCCAAGCAGAGTACATAGCGATGTAAGAAGCAAAAAGGCAAAATTTCTAATGGTGTGGGTATGTATAGAAAGTAAGAAGAGAAATCCGTTACAACTGTGGCTAAAACCTTATCACTGATATCAGTGGGTTCATGACAATATTCATGAGGATCAAAGCTGGCTGTCACATGAAATAAAAATCTATGGAGACCTGGGGTGGCAAAAACACTGGAAGATGAGGCATCAGAAGAAAACACTGCGTATGAGTGATAAAGCACATTTACTACAATGGTCACCTAGACTAAAACAAGAGCCCTATCTCATAAAAGACTAGATAGTACAGAAAAACAAAACGTTTGTTGAAGATTCACTCCTTTAGAGCCTCTAAGTCCAACATTTGCCTATTGCAGTTCTTTGAGTCACTTCACATTGTCCAACGTATCAAACTGCATTCCTGCTGATCATGGGTGCTATGGACAAAACTCCTGAACACCAGATTCTCTCCATTGGACAAGGAGGTAGCAGTGGGGCCAAACATAGGTGCAGGTCAGGTAAATCTTTCCTACACACCTTATCCATACCATGTTTGTGGGTTGCTCTCCAAGGCCTGAAATCCAAGTTTGTTTATTATATCTAGGTTTAATATTTAGCAATGAAATCACCTATATTTACTTAGCACCTTACAGTTTACATAGTGCAAGCATGCCATCTTCTGATTCTCATAGCAACTCTACGGGGTGGCAAACAAGGCATGTGCTGCATCTGTTAGACCCACCTGAGGCACTGGGAGTTCAGTGTCTTACACAATGCTAAATATCAGGTATCACTTAATAAGTGGTTTTTGATCACAATACATAAAAACCAAAGACCTTGCCACAAGAAAGTTATACGCCTGCAACAGAAAGAATAAGAATAGTGGAATGGTAAGTAGTGAAGCAAGCCTCACTCATTTCTTTGGTTCCTTGGTAAGGTCTGAGTTCATTCCTGATTCTCAAGGCAGCAAGCTAATGATCTACTTGCTTAACTACTTACAGAGAAGAGCCTCATCAACTCCTTCTTTGTCTGGTTCTGAGTCAGGTTTATTAAGGTATAATTTACATAAAGTTCACCCTTCTTCTGGTGTACAGCTCTAGGAATTGTGACAAATGCATATAGTTGGGTAAGCACTATCACAGTCAAGATACAGAACATTTCCATCATTCCAAAGACTTTACCCTCTTTGTAGTCAATTCTCCTTCTCCACCCCAGCCCTTGTGAGCACTTCTCTGTGTTTATCTGATCTCTGTCCCATAGTTCAGCTTTTCCAGAATGTTATATAGATGGAATTATACAGTATGGAGCCGTTTGATTCTGGCTTCCTTCACTTCAGCATAATGCATTTGATATTCGTCCTTGTTGTTGCTTGTATTAGTAGTTTGCTCCCTTTTCTTGCTGAATAATATTCCATTGTATGAATGTGTCATAGTTTATTTAGCCATTCATTTAGCCATTCACCAGTTAGTGATCATTTGGACTAGTTCCAATTTTTTAGAAATTATGAATAAAGCCTTCACAAATATCCATGTTTAGGTTTTCATGTGAGTATGTGTGTGTGGACAAATGGTTTCATTTTTCTTGGGTAAATTTCTAGACCTGGGGTTGCTGGGTCATATGCTAAATGTATGTTTAACTTTGTAAGAAACTGACAAATTGATTTCCAAAGCAGCCTGTCCTGCCAGCAACCCATGAGAATTCTAGTACCTCACATCCTCACCAGCCATTGCTACTGCCAGTTATTTTTATTTTAGTCATTCTAATACATGTGTAGCAACATCTCACTGTGGTTTTAATTTGTATTTTTCTAATGATGAATAATGTTGATCATCTTTTTATGTGCTTATGTGCCATCCTGTATGTTTTTTTGGTGAAGTGTCTGTTCAAATCTTTTGCCCATTTTTTATTAGGTTGTTTACTTTCTTATTATTAAATTGTGCCATTACTTTTATTAAGTCATTGATTCAACACATATTTCTGTGACAGACACTGTTCTTATTGCTAGAAATAAACCTGCAAACAAATCAGACAAAACTCTTTGTCCTCACAGTGAACAAATATAAAAGACAAATGTCTCCTTGATACCCTCCTATTTAATTCAATCTATTACATATCATTCTCATTTAGGGATGGAGGCCTTTTGTGCAAACGATAACATGTTTACACAATGACATCTTTTAATGCCTATTAAAAAAATTTTCACATGAAATGCGTTCAATCAATGATTGCCATGACCTCCATGTATTTGTTTACACATTGTACTCCTGGTGATGGCAATTCGGTTCCTGTACACATAGAGCTTAGTCTATCAAGAGAGATGTTCATTAAACAATTATACAAATAATTACTTAATCATGTTTGCAGTAATACTGCTGAGGAAAAATACAAAATGTCTTGAAAGCGTGAAAGGCTCTTTAAGATTCAAAACTGCTGAACTGTCCAACCCTATCTCCTTAACTAAGGAGGCAGAATTAAGCTCAAAATACATATAACCCATTTCCAATTTAACTGTCTTATAGAGAGAAATCATCAGAGCAAGTCATCAGAAGGTCTGTTTAGATTTCTGTTGTAATAACCATATATTCAATTTAAAGATAAGAGTTTCTTTGATTCAAAAACATAGGTGAACTTTTTATCTAGTTAGCATTTCCTAGCTCAGCCTCTAGTCATCTTATTTACGTAATGCTGCCTGCCCACCTAAGGCATGTGATCCAAAGGAACAAATGAGTATAGAGAATTTGGTAATTGGAAATGCAACAACACACTACATTGTGAATTTAGTAATTATTTGCCTTTGCTGCCCTATTCTGTTCCCCTCTATATAGCTTTTTTTTTTTTTTTTTACGTACAAATGCCAGTAACACTTCATTAGGTACATCTTGATAGCAGATTTCTTTTTGCTCCATAACATGCTGCTTGGAATTCAGTAAAGAAGTAGGTCACACAGGTGCTTTAAAATATACGCTAGTGAACACTTTTTCATGTGTCTGTTAGCCATTTGTATGTCTTCTTCAGAGAAGTGTCTGTTCATGTCTTCTGCCCATTTTTTGATTTGATTATCTGTTTTTTGAGTGTTGAGTTTGAGAAGTTCTTTAATAGATCTTGGATACCAGCCCTTTCTCTGCAAATATCTTTTCCCATTCTGTGGGTTGCCTCTTTGTTTTGTTGACTGTTTCCTTTGCTGTGCAGAAGCTTTTTATCTTGATTAAGTATCAAAAGTTCATTTTTGCTTTTGTTTCACTAGCCTTTGGAGATGTATCCTGAAAGAAGTTGCTGTGACCAATATCAAAGAGGTTACTGCTTATGTTCTCCTCTAGGATTTTGATGGATTCCTGTCTCACATTAAGGTCTTTCATCCATTTTGAGTTTATCTTTGTGTATGGTCTTAGAGAATGGTCGAGTTTCATTCTTCTGCATGTGGCTGTCCAATTTTTCCAGCACTATTTATTGAAGAGACTGTCTTTTTTCCATTGCATATTTTTTCCTGCTTTGTCAAAGATTATTTGACCATAGAGTTGAGGGTCCATATCTGGGCTCTCTATTCTGTTTCATTGGTCTATACATCTGTTTTTGTGCCAGTACCATGCTGTCTTGGTGACCACTGCTTTGTAATATAGCTTGGAATCGGGCAACGTGATGCCCCCAGCTTTGTTTTACTTTTTCAACATTTCCTTGGTGATTCGGGGTCTTTTCTGATTCCATACAAATTTTAGGATTGTTCCAGCACTATGAAAAATGTCACTGGAATTTTGATCGGGATGGCATTGAAGGTATAGATTGCTCTGGGTAGCATAGACATTTTAACAATGTTTATTCTTCCGATCCATGAGCATGGAATGTTTTTCCATCTTTTTGTGTCTTCTTCAACTTCTTTCATGAGTGTTCTGTAGTTCCTAGAGTATAGATCCTTTACCTCTTTGGTTAGGTTTATTCCGAGGTATCTTATGTTCATCATCATTAGCCATCAGGGAAATTCAAATCAAAACCACAGCGATACCACCTTACACCAGTTAGAATGGCAAAAATGGACAGGGGAAGAAACAACAAATGATGGAGAGAAAGGGGAACCCTCTTACACTGTTGGTGGAAATGCAAGTTGGTACAGCCACTTTGGAAAACAGTGTGGAGGTGCCTCAGAAAATTAAAAATAGAGCTACCCTATGACCCAGCAACTGCACTACTGGGTATTTACCCCAAAGACACAGATGTAGTGAAAAGAAGGGCCATATGCACCCCAACGTTCATAGCAGCAATGTCCACAATAGCCAAACCGTGGAAAGAGCCAAGATGCCCTTCAACAGAAGAATGGATAAAGAAGATGTGGTCCATATATTCAATGGAATATTACTCAGCCATCAGAAAGGATGAATACCCAACTTTTACATCAACATGGATGGGACTGGAGGAGATTATGCTAAGTGAAATAAGTCAAGCAGAGAAAGTCAATAATCATACGGTTTCACTTATTTGTGGAACATAAGGAATAGCATGGAGGACATTAGGAGAAGGAAGGGAAAAATGAAGGGGGGGCGGAATCGGAGGGAGAGAGGAACCATGAGAGACTATGGACTCTGAGAAACAAACTGAGGGTTTTAGAGGGGAGAGGGTGGGGGGATGGGTTAGCCCAGTGGTGGGTATTAAGGAGGGCACATACTGCATGGAGCACTGGGTGTTATACGAAAACAATGAATCGTGGATCACTACATCAAAAACTAATGATGTATTGTATGGTGACTAACATAACATAATAAAATAAAATTTAAAAAATAAATAAAATAAAATATAGGCTAGTGAGATTTTCAAAATCTTAAAGTTAATCACAACCTTACATAAAACAAATGGAAATCAACTAACTGACTGCCAAAAATGCTACAATGAGACTGATGACTTGAGAAAGCTGCTCAGTTCACATCAACTAAAACAGCAAACAACCAGAAGCAGGTGCTGAAAAAGTAAGAGCAGGACATGTATTCATATCTCATATCAGAAAACAACAACAACAACAACAAAAGCTTGGCATGCAAACTTACATGGTGATTTTAAAATGTCCATTCAGAAGGCCTTGCCACACACTTTTTAAGGCCATAAAAACAAAGGTTATTTGATATCAAGACTGTATAATATACAGCAACTTTTTGAAAGATGATGATTTGAAATCTGAAAAATAGTTTTCAAGTAAGAAAAGCTATTGGGCTTTCTTTTTTTTTTTTTTTTAAGAGTTTTTAAGAAAGAGAAATAGGCTTCTTACTTAGATTTAGCTAAGAGAAAAACATAAAACTTTATCAACCATCAATTCTCTATATATTTTTAAATCCTTATTAAAATATAATTATCTCTTAAGGGAAAGTGGACAGATTTGGAAAACAAAAGGATTTAACATTTTAATATTGTTTGTGATCCTTACAATATTGAATTCAACTGAAATCAAATGCATCATGGAGCCTATTTTTCCATTAACTACATACACTTGATAAATTATAATTTTCTCAACCTGTTTTGTGGTTAAAATATATTTAAAATATCTACACATATCTATACATACATGATTCTTTGTTGATATGCTTAAAATAAAGAATGTTCTGGAAGGGGGGGAATCAGAGGGGGAGACGAACCATGAGAGACTATGGACTCTGAGAAACAAACTGAGGGTTCTAGAGGGGTGGGGGGTGGGGGGATGGGTTAGCCTGGTGATGGGTATTAAGGAGGGTACGTTCTGCATGGAGCACTGGGTGTTATACGCAAACAATGAATCATGGATCACTACATCAAAAACTAATGATGTAATGTATGGTGATTAACATAATAATAAAAAAATAAAATAAAATAAAGAATATTCTGTCAATGCCGGGTTTGATTTAATCATAAAACTGTGCCTTAATGGTAGAAAGCAACCACCACCAGAAATTTTGTCTAAAATACCATATTTAGCTACTAAATTTTTTTAAAACCTCTTGGCAATAGAAATAATAAGACTGTCATTGCATGTTTTTTATTCATCATTTTCATGAAAACAGTGTATGAAATTTGAATAAACAAACCTAGGTGTTTTAAGTCTTGCATTCCCAAAAATCAGCATTTCAATTGTCTCCTTTTTAATCATTTTTCTAATATAATAAAGGCGCAGTACATTAAAATACTTATATATAAGAGGTCCTGCTGAAACTCTGGTTTATTTGCTCATACACAATTGCCAAACAGAATAATTTCAATATTACACAAAAGTCACATCTGTTCATTTGTTTTTTTCTCATTATTTCAACATTTTGTGCCACCTAATAACAGCAGCTGAACACAAAGTAAACAAACACAGCTGAACACCGCAAGCCAGGAGAGGAACCAAGCATGGTATGCAGTGCCCATGCATCTCTAGCTCTTTCCCTTGGCTCTGCCTGGCCACGTGCCCTATCTTGGAAGTGCTTCCTGTTTGATTCTCCCTGATCTTCAGTGCAACTAAACAGCCTCTACTCCTCTTCATATCCCCTTCCAGTGAGCTACCTTCAACTCTTTTGTTCACATAAAGTCCTGTATAAGCTGTAACATTTCTTTATTTCTAGAAATTTAGCACATCTTTTTAACTATACTGGTATTTTATCAAGATTCTTACTGGTTTTGTCAGTGCTCTGATTATTAATCTGCAAAGATTTTTGAATGGGCCTCCACTAATGGTATTTTTTTATCCTAATATGTGATTTTGCAAAACAACTTTTCCAGGAATGTATACACATTATAGCAAAAACACCCACAACAATATATATATCAAACGTGACAACTCTACTAAAATTAAGCTTTTGACAGCACCATCAGAGAAAATTTCGAATGCTAATTCAACAGTTGACATAAGAGAGCCAGAATCTTGTGCATGAAAGATGGTTTAGGAGTTCTGTGAATAGCATACAAAAGGCTCAGGGGTGCCTGGGTGGCTCCATCAGTTAAGCGTCTGCCTTCAGCTCAGATCGTGATCTCAGGGTCCTAGGATCAAGCCCCGTATCGGGCTCCATGCTCCGCAGGGAGTCTGCTTTTCCCTCTCACTCTCCCTCTGTGCTCTCTCTCTTTCTCAAATGAATAAATAAAATCTTTAAAACAAAACAAAACATACAACAGACTCAGAAGGTAGACTGAGCACATAGTGTATATCCTCTCCTTACTCCATCAGAATGACAGAAAAAAATGAAAAGGGACAGGAACACACAATAAAGAGATTGTGAGATAGTCTATAAGCAGACAAAAGATTTCAAACATTTTGCCCCCATCTGTTGGTTATCTTTGTAACATACATTATATACTAAAACTTTCTTTTTTGTTCTGTCGAATACAGATGGTATCTTACGGCTTTTCATGTTCTAAGAAGAGAATAATAGCCCCCTTATACTTCCCCCTTACTTCTTAGTTCCCCCCTTTCATCTTGCAAATCAACTGTACTTTTAGTTTTACCTTGTCACAATGACTGGCATTTATATTTTGTTCTGTAACCATATTTATTTTTATGTGCTTTTTCTATGGTTTCATTAGAAAAGTTCAAAATCAATCAATAGTGCTTACATCAGTATAAATGATATAACTATTAATGACAGAGCCAAATTATGTGCTATGATTACCTTTCCTTATGCATATAATACACTTTGCTTCTAGAATGCTCTGTGGCATATTTCCTTCCTTCCTTCTTTCCTTCCTTCCTTCCTCCCTCCCTCCCTTCCTTTGCATTATCTACTTAACCAAAGCTTTAAAGTATTCTAACCTCCAATACAGTATCCTATCTTTGGAGTCTGGGGTTTTTTTTACCCTCCCTGAATACTGTCAAACCTTTCATTCTCCCATTCCAACACAGGCAGATTGTTTTCTAGGCCTTTCTGCACAGCCAGCAGCCTGGAACTCCTTTTATTGCTCTCCTCTGTTGGAACGGTTTCATTAAATCCCTGATTTTTCCTTCTTGGTATACTGCCTTTTCTTACTGGACATCTTTAAGTAACCTCAGAAAAGGAACTCTGAAGAAAGCAGAGTTTTTATATCCCTGAAAAGGCATTTTCTTGTCCTCAAAGTTTCATGATAGTTTATTGGGGTCTGGAATTCTAGGTGGCCAATAATGCATTATTCATTATCTTCTGGTTTTCAGGGTTGCTGATAAAGAATGTGTGCCAGTCTCATTCCTGTTCCTTTGTAGGTGAGCTTCTTTTTTCCATCTTGGGGCCTTTAGGATCTTATTCTCTTGTACTCTAAGGACTCACAGTTATTATGTCTAGCTTAGAGGTCTTTTTATTCTTCCCAGTTTCTTCTCAGTAAGCCTATTCAATTTGACTATGTCTTTCTTCACATCTGAGAAAGTCTCACATTCTTCCTTTGCTAATTTCTTATTCTCTGCTTTCTCTTTCTTTCTGAAACTTCTAATATAGTTTTTGGATATCCTGGATTGGTTCTCTATATCTTTTATCTTTTCTATCATCTTTTCCATTTCCTGTTTTTTTCTACATTTTAGGACAGTTACTCAGTTTATGCTTAAACTTTGGCTGTATTTTGTTTTGTTACATACCATAAAATTCACCCTTAAATTATACAATTGAGTGGTTTAGAGTATATTTACAGAGTTGTGTAATTATCACCACCATATAATTTGAGAACATTTTCATCACCCAAGAAAAAGCCCATTCCCAAATTTCCTTAGTTACGAAAAAGATACACTGCTATAGATCTACATATGTTGGAATAAAACCTGAATGGAATTTTCCATTGGGAGACACAATGATACTTAGTTATACTTAGTTATAACTGAGAAAAGCAGAAATGAGAATATTCAAGTAATTAGAAGTGAACTCTAATTTTTTAATATAATAATAATACTGTCATTTTTATCATATTTTTAAAAATTTTAACTTTTTAAATTTTTAAAATTTTAACTTTAAAAATTTAAAGTATAAATGCATGGACGATAAAAGAGGAATGGAAGAGTACTAAATGATGGAGCAAAACAATAAAAATAAAATGCCTACCCTCAGCCACCCAAAAAGGCTTTGCCCAGAATACATGAAAAGGTGGTACAGCAGAGGGAGCTACCTCCGCAGAAGGTAACAGCAACACCAGACTCAGAAGCCTCAGGTATGACAGACGTGGAAAGTGAGGAGTATAACATAAAGCAAAGTATACAAATATTAAGTGCATAGTTCAATTAATTTTTACATATGTATCTACCCATGTAACCACTATCCAGATCAACATAAAGAATATGCCCAATACTCTAGAAGACTCCTCCATATACATATACTTATCCAGTCAATAATGCCACAAAGGTAGACCATTACTTCTATCTCTACCACCACAGATTTTTTATCTGCTTTTGAACCTCATATAAATGAAGTTATACATATGTACTCTTTTGTGTTTAGCTTTTGTTCAACATTATCCAGAATCTCAATCTTTTTTCTTTTTTTTAACCATGCTTTATTGCTCTGACTATACCAGTTTCTTCATCTATTCTGCTTTGAAGGACACTTAGATTTTACAGATGGGGCCAATATAAATAATGATGCTATGAACATTCTATTACATGTCTTTTGGTGGACATAAGCACTCATTTCTACTGGTTATATGCCCACATGTTTGCTGGGTGAGTGTATACTTCGCTTTAGTTGATACTGTCAAAGAGTTTTCCATGGTTGTATCAATATCTTCACATTTTTTAAATTTGATTAAATTTAACAATTTAAAATAGTTTTAAAAGTATACATGTAATGTTTAAAATGAAGCACTACTGTATCACTAAGTTTCCTTCTGGTATTTTACGTTGGGTAGCCAAAACACTAATGAAAGAATCACAATGAAAATGACATTGCCATATTATAATATGCATCTTTATTTTATTGTTCTCATAATATTTTTACATATTTATTTACTTACTTTCTTATCTCGTTACACAGAAAAGGGCCTGGAAAGCAAGATACTAATTTAGGAACAAAGATTATGTTGAAGAGCAAGATGGTGGGGAGGGAGGATATACCTTCACTTTTTATTTCATGTACATTATGATTTGAATTTTCTAGAAGCATGTGCTAGTATTACTTTTTAAATAGACTCTTGATTCTGAAATAAAATCATGTCTGTCTCAGGTAGAATAAACAGATTTGTACAATGGATAAAGCATTGTCTTTCAACAGATTAAAGAAATAGAAGAGTAATCATACCTGCCTGCTTCCCACCTCTATCGAGGTCGAAGGGCAAAGGACTATGGTTAACATGCAGATGGAGAGATTTAAGTCAGAAATGAGAAAAATACTTCATGATCGCGATGACTATTAGATGCTGAAACAAGTTATTAAAGGAGGAAGAAGGAAGACGTTATAAATCTTCTACCATAGGGATCTGAAGGGCAGTATATACAGCCATCTGTTTAGTGAAAGCTAGATAAAGTACAGCTGGGAATTGATATCCATTTTGTAACTCCATATATACTGAAGGTTTCCTGGGATATCCTTTAAATTGTGTATGTCTCTCGTTACACAAATTTTGAGCTCTATGGTATTACAGAGATAGAGTAAGAAACTAATGCGAAAATAGCATTTTAATTATACAAATCAATTCAATCAAATGGTTCCAAAATTCAGAAGTTTATTGTAAAATATGTTTTCAGGATAGCATGGAATCAAGTGTAACTGCTGAGGGGCCAGGAGTCACAGATAGAAAATAAACAGCTCTCCCTGAAAGTTATACAAAACACTGAAATATAAAACCACCAGAAGCATTTATGGTTTGATTTTCCTTGGAAATGCAGCCTTCCTGAGGCTAACTTAAACACTGCATCAACATTTATAAACTCAGGAGAGAGCATGGAAGGGAACAGATAGATTACCCCGGTTATCTAGAAGGCAGTATCCAAGGCTGCCAGGGAAGGGGCATTTCCTTGGTGGGACCACTCTGACTTGGAAAAGAATTTCTGCTCTTAGGGGAGCCTCTAGGTAAAGAAATCCCACCCTGTTGCCACGGACTTTCTCAGCATATCATCCTCCTGGGTTTTTAAACTCCTAGCCCATAGTCTCATGTTGAAGATCCCTTTTATGTTGAGAAAACATAAAAATGAAGAGGAAGAGGAAGAGGCAGATGAGGAAAAAAGAAGAGAAAAAAGATGCACCAATTTAAGTTAAAAATATAGGGCCAGAGAGTAGATGCTTGAAGAAGGGATGTTAGAAATTCAGATTCCCATTTTGCCGATGAGGAAAACAGAGAAGCAGAGGCAACTTGAGTTCTGTTTTAGGTGATGGAGTATGAGAGGGAAGCATTTGTTTAGTGACCTTAAAGTGTTCAGGCATTATTAATTATTAACTCAGTGCAAACTCCGTTTCTCTAGATTCTCTACCGTCATACCCCTAAATAGAGGTCTTCTTTAGGTCTCTGCCTTCAGCCCTTCTTCTCAACCATTCTACCTTCTCTCTCTAGTTGATCAACCTTATATTTCCTTTAGAAATTCACTACTTAGGTTTCAACATAATCACTAGGTAACTAAATCCCAAATCTCTACTTTCACTTCTAGAAACCATTACTCTAGCCACACATTTTCCAACTGAGATGATCAGGGAACAAATCCTTCACACAGAATAATTCCACCCCCACATGTGGCAGTTGCATGACCATTGGTCATTATGTTTATAATGTGACTTACCTGCCCAGGAGACAATAAATAATTCCATCATACTATACCCTGCTTATACAGAATACCTTGAATTTCACAAACACTATGTTTCATATAAATCACCTCATCTAATTATCAGATTACCAGATAATCTCCTAAGCCCCCATTTTGCAGATGGAGAAACAGACTCAGAAAAGTTAAATGACTTATTCATTTGAAGACAAAATATTTTATACATTTCTTATCCCCTATAAGGACTTAATATATAATATGTGCAGATAATAAATATCTTTTATTTTTTTTTTATTTTTATTTATTTTTTTTTAAAGATTTTATTTATTTATTTGAGAGAGCGAGAATGAGAGAGAGTACATGAGAGGGGGGAGGGTCAGAGAGAGAAGCAGGCTCCTCGCCGAGCAGGGAGCCCGATGCGGGACTCGATCCCGGGACTCCAGGATCATGACCTGAGCCGAAGGCAGTCGCTTAACCAACTGAGCCACCCAGGCGCCCCAATAAATATCTTTTAAATGAATAAAAATGATAGTCTATTACCTGTAGATCTGGATAATATACAGAAAAAAATTTCAGTGAGCTTTCTCCCCTTCTATTTTGACACCTAAATATGATTCCAATGATCTCTAGGAAATTGTGCCAATCTTATACCCCAGGGAATGTGGAATTGTTTTAAATGATGGTTCTCAAAGATGTTCCACAGACCTCTGGCTTCCTGAGATACTATCAGGTAGTCAAAAAAGCCAAAGTTATTTTCATAATAGTACTAAGATGTTACTGGATTTTGTTACGGTGCAGTGTTTACACGTGGTACAAAAACAATGGTGGGTAAAGTGCTGGGGCCATCACACCAATACAGGCAGTGGTGCTGAATTACACAAGCAGTCAGTTTCACTTCAGAATGGTCATGATGAAACTGTAAATGCTGTTAATTTTATCAAATCTCAACCCTTAAGAAAACATCAATATCCTGCGTAAAGAAATGGGAAATATACAAAAAGCACCTCTGGTACAAACTGAAGTAAAATGATTGGATTGAGGAAAAGCACTAGGGCGATTACTTGAGTTGTGAAATGAACTAGCCCCTGTTTTCATGGCACACAATTTTTACTGGGAAAGACAAATGAAAAACTCTGATCCTTTACACATTTTCCCAAAAAATGAATGAAATGGGCCTGTCACTTCAAGGACAATGAAGGTTTGTATTGTCAAGAGCAAAAGTCAAGTTTTCATGTGAAAATTATAATTTTGGAAAGCTTATATCTGCCCCTATATCTTTATATTCCAAATAATTAAACATTTTCTAATGATTTAATTGGGATATCAACAAATATGGTTTTTTTATATAATATCTGTCAACAACCGGAAGATCTGCATAATTTAGAGAACCAACATTTTCCAAGTGACTAATGCACATGGTATAAACAACGTGTGTATAAAAGATCCACATAAAGCACAAGAGAGATCAAAGGCTTTTAATGTAATACGGTATGGAAAATCCAATGATACAGTTTCATATTTCACAATGTGATTAAATGTAAGAAATTATCTCTTGTAAAGCTGGTGTAGTATCAAAGAAGAATGCCTTCAATTTTCTGAAAAGGTATTAAAATAGTCCTCCTTTTTCCAAATATATATCTTTCTAGGGCCATTTATTTTTATACACTTCATCCCAAATACTGTATCATAACAGATTAAATGAAGAAGAAAATAAGAGAACACAGCTGTCTTCTATTAAACCAGACATTAGAGGTGGCACAAAAATGTAAAACAGTGCTACTCTACATTATTTTGTTTTAGAAAACAGTTATTTTTCATAAAAACATTACTCATGTTCACATGTAATAGGTTTACCGTATTTTTATATTAATAAATATTTTTAAAAATTCTCCCTGCTTGAATTTCTAATGGAATATTGTCTACCTATCAAAGAGTCAATAGATATAATCCACATAAACAAAAGTTTGTGAGGTCCTCAATAATTTTTAAGAATGTAAAGGGGTTCTAAGACCAAAAAGTTTGAGAACTAGTGTTCTCAAAAAGAAATCCATCAAACAAGTATATAATGAATACCAACTGATAGTATTAATTCAAAAATGTACTTATTAATTTCAAGAACATTTATTGGGTATAGAGTAAGTTCAAAGTCTTGTGTTAGGTGTGGAGAATACTAAGAAGCACAGGCAAAAATTCTCAGCCCCAACTACTCAGGGTCTGGTAGTAACTGCTGCAATAGCAATATGAACAAAAACAGTACCAACAGGAACATAAGATGCTGTCTATTAGAGAGGATGGGAAGGGATGAGAGATACACTGGAGAAAGTGTCAGATAAGATAAAGTCATGAGACTGAATGGGTATTTCAGTTTTTTGTGGGGAAGGGAGGGATAGAAGTAGGCTTTAAGATCACTGGCAATCATATAACTGAGTATCTATGTACAAGGCACAACAGGGGATACAAAAATATCTAGTCTTCCAGGAAACTAGAAGTAACAGAAGGCATTAAACAATTATCAGAAAAAAGAAGATAATCAGGGATGGCCTCCCAGCAGAATTCTACCAAACATATAAAGAAGAATTAACACCTATTCTCCTGAAACGGTTTCAAAAAATAGAAATGGAAGGAAAATTCCCAAAGTCATTCTATGAGGCCAGCATTACCTTGATCCCAAAATCAGACAAAGACCCCATCAAAAAGGATAATTACAGACCAATATCCATGACAAACATGGATGCAAAAATTCTTGTCAAGATACTAGGTAATAGGATCCAATAGTACATTAAAAGGATTATTCACCACAACCAAGTGGGATTTATTCCTGGGCTGCAAGGGCAGTTCAGCATCCACAAATCAATCAATGTGATAAACCACATTATTAAAAGAAAGGACAAGAACCATATGATCTTCTCAATAGATGCAGAAAAAGCATTTGACAAAATACAGCATCCTTTGTTAATAAAAACTCTCTGCAGTATAGGGATAGAAGGAACATACCTCAATATCATAAAAGCCATATATGAAAAACCCACAGCAAATTATCATTCTCAATGGGGAAAACTGAGAGGTTTTCCCCTAAGGTCAGGAACATGGCAGGGATGTCCACTCTCACCACTGTTGTTCAGCATAGTACTGGAAGTCCTAGCCTCAGCAATCAGCCGGCAAAAAGAAATAAAATGCATCCAAATCAGCAAAGAAGAAGTCAAACTTCCACTCTTTGCAGATGACATGATACTCTATGTAGAAAACCCAAAAGACTCCACCCCAAAATTGCTAGAATTCATACAGGAATTCAGCAAAGTGGCAGGATTTAAAAATCAATGCACAGAAGTCAGCTGTTTCTGTACACTAACAATGAGGCAGAAGAAAGAAAAATCAAGGAATCAATCCCATTTACAACTAAACCCCAAACCATAAGAAACCTAGGAATAAACCTAGCCAAAAAGGTAAAGAATCTCTACTCTGAAAACTACAGAACACTCATGAAAGAAATTAAGGAAGACACAAAGAAATGGAAAAATGTTCCATGCTCATGGATTGGAAGAACAAATATTGTTAAAATGTCTATGCTACCCAAAGCAATATACACACATTCAATGCAATCTCTATCAAAATACCATCAACATACTTCACAGAGCTGGAACAAACAATTCTAAAATTTGTATGGAAACAGAAAAGACCCTGAATAGCCAAAGGAATGTTGAAAAAGAAAACCAAAGCTGGTGGCCATCACAATTCCAGACTTCAAGCTCTATTACAAAGCTGTAATCATCAAGACAGTATGGTAGTGGCACAAAAACAGACACATAGATCAATGGAACAAAATAGAGAACCCAGAAATGGACTCTTAACTCTATGGTCAACTAATCTTTGACAAAGCAGGAAAGAATATCCAATGGAAAAAAGACAGTCTCTTCAACAAATGGTGTTGGGAAAATTGGACAGCCACGTGCAGAAGAATGAAACTAGACCATTTCCTTACACCATATACAAAAATAGACTCAAAATGGATGAAAGACCTAAATGTGAGACAGGAATCCATCAAAATCCTTGAGGAGAACACAGGCAACAACCTCTTTGACATCAACCGCAGCAACTTCTTGCTAGACATGTCTCCAAAGGCAAGAGAAACAAAAGCAAAAATTAACTATTGGGACTTCATCAAGATAAAAACCTTTTACACAGCAAAGAAAACAGCCAACAGAACTAAAAGGCAACTATGGAATGAGAGAAGATATTTGCAAATGTCTTATCAGATAAAGGGTTAGTATCCAAAATCTATAAAGAACTTGTCAAACTCAACACCCAAAGAACAAAGAATCCAATCAAGAAACGGGCAGAAGACATGAACAGACATTTCTCCAAAGAAGACATCCAAATGTCCAAAAGACACATGAAAAAGTACTCAGTGTCACTCGACATTAGGGAAATACAAATCAAAACCACAATGATAAATACCTAGTAGTGCAATTGCTGGTATTTACCCAAAGGATACAAACATAGTGATCCAAAGGGGCACCTGCACCCCAATATTTATAGTAGCAATGTCCACAATAGCCAAACTATGGAAAGAGCCCAGATGTCCATTGACAGATGAATGGCTAAAGAAGATGTGATATATATACACACACACATACACACAATAGAATATCACTTAACCATCTAAAAATATGAAATCTTACCATTTACAATGATATGGGTGGAACTAGAGAGTATTATGCTAAGTGAAATAAGTCAGTCAGAGAAAAACAATGATCATATTTCACTCATATGTGGAATTTAAGAAACAAAACAGATGAACATAGGGGAAGGAAAGGAAAAATAAAATAAGACAAAATCATAGAGGGAGACAAACCATAAGAGACTCTTAACTATAGGAAACAAACTGAGGGTTGCTGGAGGGGAGGTAGGTAGGGGGATGGGGTATCTGGATGATGGGCATTAAGGAGGGCACTTGATGTAAAGAGCACTGGGTGTTATTTGCAACTGATGCATCACTAAACTCTACCTCTGAAACTAAAACAAACAAACAAACAAACAAAGCACAATGAGATACCACCTCACACCAGTCAGAATGGCTAAAATTAACAAGTCAGGAAATGACAGATGTTGGCGAGGATGTGGAGAAAGGGGAACCCTCCTACACTGTTGGTGGGAATGCAAGCTGGTGCAGCCACTCTGGAAAACAGTATGGACGTTCCTCAAAAAGTTAAAAATAGAGCTACCCTATGACCCAGCAATTGCACTACTAGGTATTTATCCAAAGGATACAAACATAGTGATTCAAAGGGGCACCTGCACCCCAATGTTTATAGCAGCAATGTCCACAATAACCAAAATATGGAAAGAGTCCAGATGTCCATCAACAGATGAATGGATAAAGAAGATGTGATATATATATATACATATATATATTTATATTTATACACACACACACACACACACACAATGGAATTTTACTCAGCCATCAAAAAACTGAAATCTTGCTGTTTGTAACAACATGGATGGAACTAGAGGGTTTAATGCTAACTGAAATAAGTCAGTCAGAGAAAGACAAATACCATATGATTTCACTCATATGTGGAATTTAAGAAACAAAATAGATGAACATAGGGGAAGGAAGGACAAATAAAATAAGATAAAAATTAAAAGGGAGGCAAACCATAAGAGATGCTGAACTCTAGGAAACAAACTGAGGGTTGCTGGAGGGGAAGTGGGTAGCGGGAAGGGATAATTGGGTGATGGGCATTAAGGAGGGCATTTGATATAATGAGCACTGGGTGTTATATGCAACTGATGAATCACTAAATTCTATCCCTGAAACTAATTAAAAAAAAAAAAAGATAATCAGAAGAGCAGAGTGACATGATGACCAAGGGAAAAGAACCCAAGGAGGACACTTGGGTGGCTCAGTCAGTTAAGTGTCTGACTTCGACTAGGTTCATGATTTCAGGGTCCTGAGATCAAGCCCTGCATCAGGGAGTTTGCTTGTCCCTCTTCCTCTGCCCCTCCCCCAACTCGTGCACATGCACGCTCTCTCTCTCTCAAATAAATAAATCAATAAAATCTTAAAAAAAAAAAAGAAAAGAAAAGAAAAAAGAACCCAAGGGAGAAGACATGATTGGATGCTACACACACATCAAAAGGAACAAGAATTATCAGAAAGGAAATTTGTAAATAGAAATATTAACGCATGTAAATGAAAGTGGAAATAGGCATTGTCCCTCTATTACTCATCCACACTCATTAAAAGCAATCCATTCCCAAGTACTAAGCCATCCTCTATGTACCAAGCTAAACAGCCAGGGAAGAATATGATATGGACACTACCTAGCAGGTTTCAGATCCACATTTAGCTACAATTGCACTGTGGTAAGTGCAACAAGAAAAAGAGCTGTGGGTCCTCAGAAGCCAGAGCAATCAATTCAGCCTGCTGAGGAAGGGCATAGGAAGAAGAGCAGAAGGAGATTAGATATGGTTTCACAGAGAAAGTGACTTCTACATTAGATCCTGAAAAGTAAGATGGGCTTTGAAAAGAAAGATGTGTGTGTGTGTGTGTGTGTGTGTGTATGCATGCACACGTGTGCACTCGAAAGTGAATGGTTATATTAGTCAAGGTCTGGGCAGGAAAGAGATGGCACACTCAAACAAGGAAAATAAGGCAAGCTTAATGATGGGACTTTTTACAAGAATGCAGGTTAAGGAAACCAACAAGGGACGAGTAGAAGGATGCAACCAATAGCATCCTGGCAAGGAAGAAGACAGATAAATGATACCCTAACGACATTCTCCTCTCACCCTCTAAAACCCCTGCCGGTGCCTCCCATTGGCCGAATCTACCTGAGAGGTCAAGGACAGGGAAGCCTGTTGAGGTAGTCCAAAATGGTTAGTCTCCAGAAGCACAGTAGAGAAGGGGGACGTGGATCTGCAGGGACAATCAAATGGGAAGATTGCAGGCAAAGACAAGAAAGATCTGGCTCTGCAGGAGTTCCTGCTGGGGTATGGGGAGAAGGGAGGGAAGCCAGTGGGAAAGGATGGGGAAAACATCTAGCCAGATGGCAGAGGAATTTTATAATCAGCATGCTGAGGAGGTCGGCCACTCTCTTGAGGCAGTGGGGGCCCACCCAAGGGTTTTAAGCACAGGAATGGCACAATCATCTCTGTGTCTCAGTAGTTTGATTCCTCTATCTAGACAGAGGCCTGATACAGAAGTCAGCAGACCCAGGTTTCTATCCTGGCTTACTTGCTGTAAGACTGTATCAGTCTGGGCCCAGGAAGGCACAAGACAAAGCAGTTATCTGAACAGAGAAAATGTAACGTGCAAAACTGTTAACTGCATCCCTGAAAGGGTACAAAGAGAACCCCAAGGTATCGTAGCCGTGGCAACTGTTGGAAGCAGATCCCACCACTGGACGGAGGAAACAAAGGGAAGAGGTCGGAATTATTAAAACTGAGAAACACAGGGACGTGTGACTGAAACTCAGACGTCCGAGAACCGAGCCCTCCTCGGCGGCGCGGGCACCTCTGCAGGGGCAGGCCTACGAAGCCGCTCCTGCACCGGGCGGCGGACTGCACAGTGGATTCAGCCACTATGGCCACGCGGCCCGGAGCTGCTGTGGTGCCGGGGTGCCCGCCTGACCCTGACGAGCAGAAGGGAAGGCGGCAGGAAGCAGAGAGGAAGGGGCACGTGGCTCCTTCCCTGCCAGCCTTGCCCTCTCCCTCTAGCAGGGAGCCAGCCGGAGCATTACAGACGGGAAGGGTGAGGTGAGAGCTGAGAGACAGTAACTTCACAACTGGCAGGGGAATCCTGGCAAAGAAACGGCACCTTTTTGGGTCTCAGTCTTTCCTGTCTGTGAAATGGGAGTAAAAAAAAAAGTACCAAATTCAAAAGATTATTGAAAGCATTGCATGAAACAAACCGTGTAAAACTCTGCTAAGTGGCGCGTGGGTGGCTCAGCTGGTTAAGCAGCTGCCTTCGGCTCAGGTCATGATCCCAGCATCCTGGGATTGAGTCCCACATTGGGCTCCCCGCTCAGCGGGCTGCTTCTCCTTCTGCCCACTGCTCTCCCTGCTTGTGCTCTCTCTCTCTGACAAATAAGTAAATAAAACTTAAAAAAAAAAACCTCTTAAAAAATCAATTCCCTTCCCCATTCCTCAAATTGTGGTAACAGCGTCTATATGAAGACAAGGAAGTGTGACAGTTAATAATCCGTGTATGTGTCCTGTGAGGCAGCCAGATTTTCTCATCTTTTATAAATTACTATATATCACATGGTATGTGGGTCTTACTGGATTTTTTGCAGTTTGACAATTTCCCCACTCATTTCACACACACACACACACACACATACACACACACACACACGGATGTGTATGCACACATGCTCCCCTTAGTCCCAGATAAAATTCTCCAAAATGAAGGCAAAAGATATTAATGTGATCAAAGTGTAGTTGTTATCCAGTCAGAACTGGATGAACTCAAGTACCAATAAAGGAAACACAGTATCCTCAATGATGTTGAAAAAAGTATAGATTGAGTAAGACTGTAGAGTGCTTTGATTTATTGCTGTTTTTTAAAGCCAGTAGTATGAAGTGGTAAAGGAGGAAATGATACTAAGTGTGGCATTGGTGGGAAGCAAAACTCACTAATTTCATCTGGAGCTTCATTAGGAGAAGTATAGTATCCAAAAAGAGGTGAAGACCAAGACACTGTTCTTCAGCTCTGGACATCACATTTTCGGAGGGACATGAACAAACTAGGGCTATGTCTATGGCTCCAAACTAGAGGCAACTGCAACGGTAAAGGGTGCAAAAGGCCTCTTTTCACAAACGGTTGAAAGAACTCATCCCATTTAATAGTATATGAAGCGACACTACAGTGCCCAGAACTTGGAGGGTAAATTAAGATGTATCTCAATGTAATGGATCAGATTATCATCTGGAAATGTAGCTCAAAAGATTTTTCTACAGAAGTGACCACAGAAGCTTGGAAATCCCAATACAAGCAACGTGATTTGGGGGGTAAACAGACTCAGGGACAAGGTGACAGAATGTAATCATCACTAAGCTGAAAATGGGAAAACTATTTAGAATTCTGCATAAAAAGAGGATGTGTTATCAAAAGGGAGATACTCAGCATAAAGACTAGAAAAGGACAAGTGAATTGGGAAGAATGAGTAAGCATATTTCCCAGAAAGAAAGGGGAAAATCATCAAACGCAGTTTGTTTGCTTTGATTGCCCTCTTGTCAAACAACCTTCTTATAATCTGGTTTCCCGTGTAGATTCCTTCTCCCAGACTTCTGCTTCTAGGCCCACCGCACACCAATCCCAGCCTGCTTCCGTCAGAACCTTCACTGTGCTCAGAGTTTTCTTTCTTCTTCAATATTCCAGGAAATAGGTATTTTCCCTATTTTTCTGGATAGAGAAATTGAAGTTTGGCTGTTCAGTGACAGAACCAGACATAGCTGGCTTTGCACCCCATCATAATCACATGCATAAGGCAGCAGTGAGTCTAGAAGTGAATGCTACAAAGAAGTCAAGGAGGATGAGGACTGAGAAAAACAAACTTCTATTTAGTGGTCTGGGAGACTTTTTTTTTTTAATTTTATTTTATTATGTTATGTTAGTCACCATACAATACATCATTAGTTTTTGATGTAGTGATCCACGATTCATTGTTTTCGTATAACACCCAGTGCTCCATGCAGTACGTGCCCTCCTTAATACCCATCACTGGGCTAACCCATCCCCCCACGCCCCTCCCCTCTAGAACCCTCAGTTTGTTTCTCAGAGTCCATAGTCTCTCATGGTTCATCTCTCCCTCCAATTTCCCCCCCTTCTCCTAATGTCCTCCATGCTATTCCTTATGTACCACAAATAAGTGAAACCGTATGATAATTGACTTTCTCTGCTTGACTTATTTCACTTAGCATTTAGTAAAAAAGTGTCAGAAGACAGACTGCACTAGATTAATAAGCAAGAAAATAATAAAGAAACAGAATAAATCAAGCATAGAATACTTTGCCAAGAAATCTGGCTGCAAAAGAAAGATGTCATAGAAATCTGTTTTCCTTCAGCTCCAATGTGATCTTCCTGCCACCCATTAAACACTGGGAAGTATGTCCATTCTGCAGAGAGCAAGAGGACAAACTGGTGAAAATCCTCCAACCACAGAAGGACTCCAGAGAGACAGATTCTGCGTAAAATGTTGAAACTGAGACAGGCATCTTCTACTCATTTCTTCTGTAAATGGACATTTTGGATCCAAACAAATGGGTTTCTCAGAGTCTACTTCTTTTGTACTTTCAGGATACATTTTTCATCTTGAAAGCCAGTGGGAAAAAATCAATTCAGTTTACAATGTTTTAAAAATCACTTTTTTGGAACACATTTATTTAGCTAACTGACAATTTAATAACAAGCTCTTGGAAATACGGCATGTGTTTATATGTGAAATGATAAAATGAACTTTTTCTTTGTTTTAGCAATTAAACTTTTTTCCTTTCACAGAATGGTGTTTCTTTCTATTGATGTTCATAAGGTTTTAATATGATTTTCCCTTGTACTGAGAAATTTTATATTTAAGATCTGAGGTTAGAATCACGGGATCACTCTTAGTCAATTTAAATACAAGAGAATCCTCAATCTTGAGTTAAAATTTCTGTTTAATGTCTCAAAAGTATTAGAAACCTCTATCACAGAAAAACGTATACTTCAGTAGAATTTACAGTAGGGGTTGGGAGAATTGTACATAGTTTAAATCATATTTCATAGTTTTAAATGGTGTTAGAAAAAGCATTCCAGCCATTTAAGAGGCCAGAGCATGATTTTTTTTTAATGATAAGCTACGTGATAAGGAATTTTCAAATACCAGTGTTTTATTATGTTTAAGCTCCAGATCTTTTCTTACTGTTCATGGTGATATATCTGTTGGTATATAAAAATGAGACACACCAGAAATTCTGACTAGTGATAGGAAGCAGAAACGGAGAGCCGCACTGTTAAGCTTTTACCAAATTACAGTTGGCACATGGATAAAGTGTGATTTCGGCCAATGTTTTCAGTCCTTCTTACAACCAAAGTTTGCTAACAACTGTCTGTATCTTTCCTTCTTTTTTCTCTCCCCATGTCTGGAGTTTGGGGAGAATGTAAATCATTTCATCTGAGGCTTTTTTCTCCCCTTTGTTCAACAGAAAACTCAAACATTTAAATTTGAATTCATGGGGTTACCTGTCTTTTTTTTTTTTTTTAATTCTTATGTTAATCCCCATACATTACATCATTAGTTTTAGATGTAGTGTTGCATGATTCATTGTTTGTGCATAACACCCAGTGCTCCATGCAGAATGTGCCCTCCTCAATACCCACCACCAGGCTAACCCATCCTCCCACCCCCCTCCCCTCTAGAACCCTGTTTGTTTTTCAGAGTCCATCGTCTCTCATGGTTCGTCTACCCCTCCAATTTCCCCCGCTTCATTCTTCCCCTCCCGCTACCTTCTTCTTCTTCTTTTTTTTTCTTAACATATATTGCATTATTTGTTTCAGAGGTACAGATCTGAGATTCAACAGTCTTGCACAAGGGTTACCTGTCTTTTTTAACAATTTATTTCTGGCTTTGATATTTTTAAAAAGATACAGTCCTTGAGGAAAGTAAACTGTGTTGATCTTTCAAGAGTCCTATATTGAGCAATAAAAATTGATTTATGCTCTGTGATAGCATCGTTCAGTTACATCATTGAACTGCAATATAAATTAACCTTATCACCAAAACCTTTGTGCAATCCTACTTTTCTTGATTCACAATATGAATCTGTTCTTGTTTTACCATTCTCATGGATAAGGAACTCTATACAGTAAACACACTTGTTATTAATGTGTATCTAGAACTGTGGAAAGAAAGAGAGAGAGAGGAAGGAAGGAAGGAAGTTGAGGGAGGGAGGGAGGGAGGGTAGGAGAGGAGGTGTTCGTTCCCAAAGTTGAGTCTAAAAAAGGGGGTCACTGTTGACCCCTGAGGGCAGTGTGTCCCTACTCCTTGCCTACTCTTTCAACAATTTACAAATGTCTTCGATACTTTCACTGAGATGCCATGCTGGCTAGATTGGCCCACAGTTCAGAGAAGCTCAAATCAACTTCCTCAGAGCCCATGGTTACTGTCTGTCCTAGAGGTGGACATGCTTACCCATACTCATCTTGATTGGCAGGTTTTCTCTGCTTGCTGCTTCCACTAGATGTCTCCGGACTTCCATCACTGCCTCTTTGTGCTTGGTGCTCAGTAAGGCTTCCCACAGAGCTCTGGCAGCTGGGTCACTGCAATAAAACCACAAAAGAGCTTTAGAATAAATGTCTACTGGATAACAAGAAGAGTCAAAAGCAAAATAATTTCTTAAATATCCTTTCTGAGCACTAATATAGTCTTTCCTTCTGATAGGCTTTAAGTACTAAGATTAAATAAAGAATATCTAATCCACTTTACTCAGCACAAAATATTGAGAAATTAAGGAAATAATAAAATCAACACCCCCTTTTTTTGGGGGGGGCGAGGGCGGGAAGAAAAGCTACATTGTGTTATGAGAAGTGTGAGAAAAGTGTATGATAAATTGTTTTGAGATTTGCATTCAAAAATATTTCAGAGTATAATTCAACATTGCTAGAGTAACATATAAATGGTTTGTAAGCCCAAATTAAAAACATGTCTAAAAATGATTTATCAGTGATTATAAGCTTATATATTTGAGATAGTATACTTGTCAGGGAAACACAAAGCAATCAGCAATGAGAATTCCTGTGTAAAAACTACTCAGTAGACTTCCTAATGAATGGGTTTTGTACTGAATGAAAGTCAGGAATTAGGCTAAGTGACCGTGGCCTTAAGTAGCCCACTTTGGGCCTTAGGTTGTAAGGATGGCACTTCTGAAGCCTTTACAATTAACTGTTGATCCAGCACGAAGCACTGCATTATGCAGGGTCTCATCTGGGCTCACTTTTCCAACAGCCCTCTATCTCACCCACCATGCTATGTCCAAATTATAAATGAGTACAGTGTTCTTTCCGGAAGATCTCTGCATGTAGCCAAGTATACACATTTGTAGTAACGCTTTAAAAACGGAGTATAAAAAAACAAAGCTGACGTCTGTCCCTTTCTAAGGACATTTTCCCTCCACTTAAAGTCCCACTAACACCTCCTACCATCCAGTGAGCAACAGTTTGAAAATGAATGCATTTTTTAGAGTTTAGTTTTAAAAGTTATATCTAATATGACATTAATTTAACTTGAAAGTTATACCTAATAAGGTGTATCTTTCAAGTTTGAATTTCATTTAGAATAATGGAATGATGTGTTGCAGCACTGAGTTTAATATCTGGCACACAATAATCTTTCATTTAGTAGTGCTGTTTTTCTTACCATCTATTTTTTTCTGAGTGAACTGACATCACTGACCAACATATTCTACTTGTTTTGCTCTAATCAAAACTGTCATCATTATAACTCAGCATCCAATATTCTAAGTTTAATCTGAATGAGCCAGTAAACTATACGCCAAGTGCTCATCTAAGTGGTTGCAACATAGATCAAAATGAGGCACACGCTCTCAATGACTTAGAGTCTGAAAGAAGAGGCTGGAAAATTCTCCCCCCCCCCAAATGTGATAAGAAGCAGGTCCATGCTTGCATAGCTTTTTCTGGTAGCACAGAGCAAGGGCTCTAATCCTGGCTAGAAGGACAGGGACTCAAAGAATGATTGCCACTGGAAATGATGAGCAAGTACAGAGATATGTAAGCTCTGAAAGCAGCCACGGCAAGAAGTTGTAACTCAGTCTGGGAAGGAAAGCGATCAAGTCTTCAAGGATATACAAATCTTTCTAAACAAGAAAACAAGAGAGAGAAGGATATTTCAGAGATTTCATTTCAGTACAAAGTCCCACATACATGGCACTGAAGAGTACTGTTTTGCTCCATGCCTGGATGCAAGGGAGGGGCAGCAGAAGGAAGGGTAAAAGTGGAGGAAGGAGCTACTACATATGGCCCTGAGCTCCCTGCCAAGGCTTATCCTTCCGTAGGTGACAGGAAGCCAAGGAGTATGCAACGATTTCACATTCTGAAAAGAGCAGCATAGCTTAGCAGTAATGAAAATGGTCTTTATCATCATTCAAAACTAGGTCTATATCCTATGGGGCTTTGGGAAAGCTACATAATGTCCCCCAAACTCTGAAGGCAATAGAGAACCACTAAAGTATTCTGAGCAGGGGAGGTATACTCCCAGGTTCCCCAATATGGTCCACAATTGTTCCCTACCTTTTGTTCTCCAAAGCACCTCTCCCCAAGCCACACTGATTTCTCACATATTTTCAACACACAACTTCTAGAGTAGAACTTCACTGCCCTCCACTTTTCTATGAGAGTATGCATTTTGCTAATACAGAGTGTCTCCAAAATCACAGTAGGTTATGTAATACTGTGATTGGCCCATCGGATTAGTGTAGTGGTTAAAATGTGGGCTTTGGGGTCAGATAAAATCTGGGTTCAAACTCTGACCATTCTCCCCTGCACCCCTAGCAACTACACAGCCTCTCTGATCTTCCTCAGGCACTCCAAGCACAGGGACCTCTTCTCCTTTGCCAGGAATGTTCTCCCTCTACAAATATCCCTCTCTCTCTTCCAGTGTCTGCTAAAACGTTGCCTTATCAGAGAGGTTCCCCCTTACCATCCCATATAAAGAAGTAACGACAGCCCATCCGGGCACCCTACGCTGGCACTCCTCCCCCTTCCTGGGCCTTACTGTTCTACATAATCTTTCTTATCAACTGACTGAGCATATGCTTCCATGTTTATCTGTTTGTTGTCTATCTCCCTCCCAGAAGGTAAGGTCCTTCTTGGAAAGTAGGTCCTTGTTTTACTCATTGCTAAGTCCCCACTCCCTAGAACGGTGCCAGGCTCCATGGTAGTTATACTCAATAAATACTGAATAAGTGAATGAGTAACACTTGCTAGTTGTACAACCGTGTGCATGTAACTGTTTCCCTCCATTTTCTCATCCGTGAGAGGGTTAAATATGATAATGCACATAAAGCACTTTCCTGATTCACAATTATTGTTATGGTTGTTGACTACTTCTATGATATTGCCAATGTGATCAAGGGTTTGTAATATATTCAGCTACTTCACTTCATGACACTGAGTATTTTTTTCATACAATCCTGATTTGTTCATATGTATTAAAGTCACATGGGGCTTATACACTCTGGCTGTTTTCTACTGAAACATTTTGTAAGAAATACACAAGGTTTCCATGATCTCTAACACTGATGCAGAGTCAGGTCATGTTTCCTTGAAAATTGTTTTGCTGATATAAACAATTCTGATTGTCTAGATATGTGTGACAGTTTCTAATGTTTCTTCCTGAACAAAACAGTTTCCTAAACACACCAAACTGACTCCCACATCATACATGGTCATTTTAAGTTTACCAAGTTAACATGCATGAACAAATTCTGGCTCTCCGAATGACTGGCACTAAAGGGGATCAAATTGTACTTACTGGCCGCTCTGCTGTGTCCTGCACCCACTTCTTCTCCAAGTCACTCTGTTACTGCTGCGTTGTAGTTTGCACACTTACTCTTATGTCAGCATCTGAGTTGAGTGTGGGAGTTAATCACTGCCTTTCTTTAATATGCTCATAAAAATTGATCCAATAGACATTTCACACTATTGAAGTTTCATATGAAATCAATTCCTGATGTCAAATTTTGTAAGTCAAGAGAAGTTAATTAAAATCCACACTATAATCTTAACAGTGTATTCTGTGCAATTCTTTATCCTTTCCAACTGTGCAAATGTTCTATTTTCCTAATGACGGAATAAGCAATACACAGAGTGCTATCACAACAAGTGTAATAGATTAGTGGTAGGCAGTATTGTAGAAGCATGCGTTCTGGAACCAAACAATAAAGGGTCTGGTTCTACTCGTTAGCCCAGGAGAGTTACCTAATCTCTCTATACATGTTTCCTCCTCCGTTAACTTGGGGATGGTAAGAGTACCTAGTCAGCAGATTATTATGAGAATTGAAGGTGTTAATATATCTAGAGCACCTAGAACAATGCCTGACACGTACTAAGCATTCAATAAACATAGCAGTAGCAACAGCAGTGGTAGTAATAAGAGAAAAATCAAAGGTCAGAATTTTCTCATAAGATATAGAAGAAAGCCTGTTTTGGAAGTACATTAGTCTTTTCCATCTACTTGTATACATGTATGGATAAACACTGCCAGTAGCTTCATTTTCTAATATGAATAGTTCAACAATACATAATACAGAATTCATGATACACACTGAAATACTGAAAACTCCAACTCAAGCAATCCTCCTATATATGACATGCTGATGTAAAGAATTTTGATTTTCAGGAATAAAATAAGAAACTTTTCTATAGATTACCTCAAGACTTACAGCTATAGGAAGCAAAATTTTTTAAAACAAATAATCCAGTTAAAAAATAGGCAGAAACATGAATAGATGTTTCTCCAAAGAAGACATGTGGATGGCCAACAGACACATGAAAAGAGGCTCAACATCACTCATCATCAGGGAAATACAAATCAAAACTATGATGAGATACCACTTTACACCTGTCAGAATGGCTAAAATTAAGGAAGGTTTTTAAGCAATGACTTCTATGCCAGCTTCTTGTCTCGTTAATTATACTGAAATTCTGCAAACTGCACACAACAGGATATTTTAAAACTAGAATTGTTACTTTTATGAAGAGTTCAGATTCCATAAATATTTCCAGACTGACATAAAGTGGATGTATGACATTTGGGGTAGAGGTGAACATTAGAGATGGTAGTAAATTAATCATCTTTACATCTTCAGTAGGACACTACCTCACCCAACACAAACACATGAAAATCTGTTTTTCATTTTTGAAGGCACCTAAAGAAAATTTTATAATATGCCTGAGAAAAACACTACAGCTTCAAATAAATCAAACTGCTATTAGATCCTACTCATACCTAATCTAAACCCTTTATGCTAAACTATAAACCTACCTCATATTGCTTAGTCTTTTGTCTTAAATTCAGCAACAGCTGGGCAACATCGTTTTAATAATCAGACCCACCCCAAAACAGCTTGTTTCTTTATTTCACGGCCAACTTAAGACAGATTTTTGAAAGGTAAATAAAATATAATATTTAAAAATACTTTTAAATACCACCACTACCTTCTCTTTTAGAAGCATTTAGGAATCTACAAAACAATTCTTATGTCTCATTTGATCCTCACATCATGAGCTAAGCCATGATCGTTGCCCCAATTTAAAGAGCCTCAGAGAAGCCAAATGACTACTTAAGTACACTCAACCTGTAAGTGGCAAAACCAGGACTCACCCCCAGACAACTGGCTTCTGAGCTCAGTTATCTTTCTACTAAACCTTGCCATGCCTGTATTATGCAAATCATCAAAAAGAATCGATTGCATAGAATGTCAGTAATTTTAAAGGCTTCATGTTGGTTTTCTTTTTTAATCCTTAATATATCTTCTATTATCCTTTTAAGTTTATATGTGGGCCTCACGTAAGATAGAATGGAATAGAGTGAAGAGTGAAGTAGATCCATATTACCTCATGAAGCAAGAAAAGTTTGCTCTCAGGATTTGGCACTTTTTGTTTTAAACAATATCACAGGTGGAAGGAGAAGATGGTGGAGGAGTAGGGGACCCTAATTTCATCTGATCCTAGAATTCTGCTAGAGAGCTATCAAACCTGTGAACTCAACCAGAGATCTAAGACAAGAATTACTGCAATTCTACAAATAGAAAATTGACCCCTTTTGGCAAGGTAGGAGATACAGAGAAGTGACTCCAAGGCGATATATGGGAAGATAAATCGCAGTAGGAGGAAGCCTCCCTAAGCAAGCTACCAGAAAGTGATAGAGCAGTGGAGCACAAATTTAGAACTTTTAGAAATCTGCTCTGGTGAGGGACGTTTCTGCCTGAAAGACGCTCGGGAGGCGAAGCGGGGCAGAATGCTAGGTGGGACAGTGTAGTCTCAGGATCCCCAGGGTTACAGAAAGAACAGGATTGCCTGAGCATGGTAGAGTTCGCAGGCATCAGAGCAGGGAAGCTGGCTGCCATGAGTGAGCCCAGGAGTGGGCTCTCAGCTCGGTGTTGCCATCAACAGTTGGGCTACCACCCAGCTAGTGGCAGAACGAGGTGAGACCCTCCTTCCTTCCCCCAGGAGGAGCAGTATGGGTGCGAGGTGCAGGAGATTGCAAAGTGTGCAGACTCCAAACAGGGTCAGGTGCCTGAGATAAAAAATGCTTGGTCACAGGCTGGGTGAACATGGTGCAGATGGAAACCAGGGAGACAGAAGTGATTGACTGCTTTTCCCTGAGGGCACACTGAGGAGTGGGGCTAAGATCTTTCAGCTCTGGGGCTGGATATTGGGGATGGGGCCATTTTTATTTTTATCCTCTAAAGGAGCACAGAAAGCCTTCAGGAAACAAAAGCCACATAGAGCAATCTGGAGCCGCTTACTTAGCCTGACCCCTGGCAAGGGCGGTGCAGTTCTGCCTGGGGCAAAGAAACCTGAGATTCAGTGCAACAGGCCCCTCCCCCAGAAGATCAGCAGGAACATCCAGCTGGCTAAGACCAAGTTTACTGATCAATGAGAACTACAAAACTCCATCACTAGGGGAAAATAGAATATAGAATTCAGGGTTTCTTCTCATGATTCTTTAGTCTTTCAATTTTAATTTTTTTTCTTATTCCTTTTCAACTAATTTATTTTACCAACTCTTTTCTTTCTTTCTTTTTTTTAAGATTTTATTTATTTGACAGAGAGAGAGATCACAAGTAGGCAGATAGGCAGGCAGAGGGAGAGGGAGAAGCAGGCTCCCCACTGAGCACCCCCAGATGCGGGGCTTGATCCCAGGACGCTGGGTTCATGACCTGAGCTGAAGGCAGACACTTAACCGACTGAGCCACCCAGGCGCCCCACCAACTCTCTTCTTAAGTCTTTTTTAATTGTCATTTTTGAAATTACATTCTATTCTTTAATTGTATTTAATTTTATTTTTGAATATGTACAAGTTTTCTTTCTTTATAATTTGGTATGTAGTTTCTTCTAACAAACAGGACAAAATACACCCAGAATAGAGTGTATCGCTCTACTCTGTTCATCTGTCTGGTTATATTCTTTTTTTCTAAGTCCTTTTTAATTTTCATTTTTACAGTTATATTCTATCCTTTCATTTTATTTAATTTTATATATATATATATATGAATTTTTCTTTCTTTACAATTTTGGGATCTAGTTTTCTAACAGACCAAAATACACTCAGGATCTAGTGTATTTAGTGTATTGCTTTGTTCTGTTCACCTGTCAGATTATGTTCTCTCTTTTTTTTTTTCTTCTCGGTTTCTGGTCTCTTCTGATGTGTTTAGTGTATAATTCTCTGGGGTCATTGTTGCTATTTAGTATTTTCTTCTCTCGTTCATCTATTCTTCCCTGGACAGAATGACAAGATGGAAAAACTCCCCTCAAAAAAAGAGAACAAGAGGTACTACTGACTGCCAGAGACCTAATCAGTATGAATAAAAGATGATGGAACTAGGATTCAGATTAACGATTATAAACATACTAGCTGGGTTTGAAAAAAGTTTAGAAGACACTAGAGAATTCCTTTCTGGAGAAATAAAAGAACTAAAATCTAATCAGGTCAAAATCAAAAAGGCTATTAATGAGATGCAATAAAAAATGGAGGCTCTAACTGCTAGGATAAATGAGGCAGAAGAGAGAATTAGTGATACAGATTACAAAATGACAGAGAATAAAGAAGCTGAGAATGAGAGAGAGAACTGCTGATCTCAAGGGGAGAATTAGAGAGATAAGTGATACCATAAAGTGAAACAATATTAGAATAATTGCAGTCCAAGAAGAAGAAGAAAGAGAGAGAGAGTGGGGGGGAAAAGGTATATTGGAGCAAATTATAGCTGACAACTTCTTTAATCTGGAGAAGGAAATAGGCATTCAAGTCCAGGATGCACAGAGAACCCCCCTCAAAATCAATAAAAATAGATCAACATCTCGACATATAATAATGAAGCTTGCAAATTTCAGAGACAAAGAGCAAATCCTGACAGCAGCTCAGGACAACAGGTACTTAATCTACAAGGGTAGAAACATAAGACTGGCAGCACACCTATCCAAAGAGACCTGGCAGGCCAGAAAGGACTGGCATGATATATTAGGGTGCTAAATGAGGAAAAATATGCACCCAAGAATACTTTACCCAGCAAGGCTGTCATTCAGAATAGAAGGAGAGATAAAGAGCTTCCAGGACAAACAGAAACTAAAATAATTTGTGATCACTAAAGCAGCCCTGTAAGAAATATTAAAGGGGATGCTGCAAGCGAAGAGAGAGACCAAAAGTAACACAGACCAGAAAGGAAGAGAGAGAATATACAGAAACAGTGACTTTACAGGTAATAAAATGACACTAAATTCATATCTTTCAATAGTTACTCTTAATATAAATGGGCTAAATGCCCTAATCAAATGACACAGGGTATCAGATTGGATAAAAGACCAAGACCCGGGGCGCCGGAGTGGCTCAGTTGGTTAAGCGGCAGCCTTCGGCTCAGGTCATGATCCCAGGGTCCTGGGATCGAGCCCCACATCGGGCTCCCTGCTCAGTGGGGGGCCTGCTTCTCCCTCTCCCTCTGCCTGCCTCTCTGCCTACTTGTTCTCTCTCTCTCTCTGTCAAATAAATAAATAAAATCTTTAAAAAAAAAAAAACAAAACAACAAAACAAAAAACCAAGACCCATCCATAAGCTGTCTGCAAGAGACTCATTTTAGACCCAAAGACACCTCCAGATTGAAAGTGAAGGGGTGGAAAACCATTTATCATGCTAACGGACATCAAAAGAAAGCTGGAGTGGCAATCCTTATAACATCCAAATTAGATTGTATACCAAAGACTGTAATAAGAGACGAGGAAGGACACTATATCATAATTAAAGGGTCTATCCAACAAGACTTGTAAATTCTTATACAATGCGGGGCATTGTTGTACATTTTGTACAATGTACAAAACTGTACAAAAAATTGTACAATTTTACAAAAAATTGTAAATATTTATGCTCCTGACATGGGAGCAGCCAATTATATAAACCAATTAATAACAGAACTAAAGAAACACATTGATAATAGTAGGGGACTTTAACACCCCACTCACAGCAATGGACAGATCATCTAAGCAGAAGATCAACAAGGAAACAAGGGCTTTGAATGACACACTGGACCAGATGGACTTCAAAGACATATTCAGAGCATCTCATCCTAAAGCAACAGAATACACATTCTTCTCGAATGCACATGAAACATTCTCCAGAACAGATCACATACTGGGTCAGAAATCAGGTCTCAACCGGTACCAAAATATTAGGATCATTCGGTGCATATTTTCAGACCACAATGCTTTGAAACTTGAACTCAATCACAAGAGGAAATTTGGAAAGAACTCAAGTACATGGAGGTTAAAGAGCATCCTACTAAAGAATGAATGGGTCAACCAGGAAATAAAAGAAGAATTTAAAACATTCTTGGAAACAGGGGTGCCTGGGTGGCTCAAATGGTTAAATGCCTGCCTTTGGCTCAGGTCATGATCCCAGGGTCCTGGGATCAAGCCCCACATCAGGCTCCCTGCTCAGTGGGGAGCCTGCTTCTCCCTCTCCTCCTGCTCCCACTGCTTGTGCTCTCTTGCACTCTCTGTCAAACAAATAAAATCTTTAAAAATAATTTTTGGAAACAAATGAAAATGAAAACACAACTGTTCAAACCCTTTGGGAGGCAGCAAAGGCAATCCTAAGAGGGAAGTATATAGCAATACAAGCCTTTCTCAAGAAACAAGAAAGGTTTCAAATACACAACCTAACCTTACACCATAAGAAGCTGGAGAAAGAATAGCAAATAAAGCCTAGATGCAATAGAGAAGAGAATTAGTAAAGATTAGAGCAGAAATCAATGAAATAGAAACCAAAAGAACAGTAGAATAGATCAACGAAACTAGGAGCTGGTACTTTGTAAGAATTAATAAGACTGATAAACCCCTGGCCAGACTTCTCCAAAAGAAAAGAGAAAGGACCCAAATAAATAAAATCATTAATGAAAGAGGAGATATCACAACCAACACCAAAGAAATACAATTATAAGAACATATTATGAGCAACTACATGCCAAGAAATTAGGCAGTTGGTAAGAAATGGATGCATTCCTAGAAATGTAAAAGCTATGAAAACTAGGGGCGCCTGGGTGGCTCAGTTGGTTGGGCGGCTGCCTTCGGCTCAGGTCATGATCCTGGAGTCCCTGGATCGAGTCCCGCATCGGGCTCCCTGCTCGGCAGGGAGCCTGCTTCTCCCTCTGACCCTCTCCCCTCTCATGTGCTCTCTCTCTCTCATTCTCTCTCTCTCAAATAAATAAATAAAATCTTTAAAAAAATTAA